>NC_091202.1:693333-725685 GCF_040958095.1 Procambarus clarkii
CTGGAAGGCTTCTGTGCTGGCTAGGGTTCGAGTCTCCTGGTGGGAAAGTGTTCTAAAGTTGTATACTTCACTCTCGTGTTTAGGAGAGTTGTGCCTTAAGCATAGACACTGTGTCTTCCCATATTAACAGGGACTTGATGAAATTAACGTCTAAATGACCCCTCACTTGCTCTAGTGCTCTTGGGAGGTGTTGATCTTTGGTGTATTTAAATACTCCGAAATTACCATCTCTTTTAAGGGTCTGAGCAGGTGGTGAAGAGGGTTAAGGCGTACCTGTTATGCCAGTTGCTGGAAGGCTTCTGTGCTGGCTAGGGTTCGAGTCTCCTGGTGGGAAAGTGTTCTAAAGTTGTATACTTCACTCTCGTGTTTAGGAGAGTTGTGCCTTAAGCATAGACACTGTGTCTTCCCATATTAACAGGGACTTGATGAAATTAACGTCTAAATGACCCCTCACTTGCTCTAGTGCTCTTGGGAGGTGTTGATCTTTGGTGTATTTAAATACTCCGAAATTACCATCTCTTTTAAGGGTCTGAGCAGGTGGTGAAGAGGGTTAAGGCGTACCTGTTATGCCAGTTGCTGGAAGGCTTCTGTGCTGGCTAGGGTTCGAGTCTCCTGGTGGGAAAGTGTTCTAAAGTTGTATACTTCACTCTCGTGTTTAGGAGAGTTGTGCCTTAAGCATAGACACTGTGTCTTCCCATATTAACAGGGACTTGATGAAATTAACGTCTAAATGACCCCTCACTTGCTCTAGTGCTCTTGGGAGGTGTTGATCTTTGGTGTATTTAAATACTCCGAAATTACCATCTCTTTTAAGGGTCTGAGCAGGTGGTGAAGAGGGTTAAGGCGTACCTGTTATGCCAGTTGCTGGAAGGCTTCTGTGCTGGCTAGGGTTCGAGTCTCCTGGTGGGAAAGTGTTCTAAAGTTGTATACTTCACTCTCGTGTTTAGGAGAGTTGTGCCTTAAGCATAGACACTGTGTCTTCCCATATTAACAGGGACTTGATGAAATTAACGTCTAAATGACCCCTCACTTGCTCTAGTGCTCTTGGGAGGTGTTGATCTTTGGTGTATTTAAATACTCCGAAATTACCATCTCTTTTAAGGGTCTGAGCAGGTGGTGAAGAGGGTTAAGGCGTACCTGTTATGCCAGTTGCTGGAAGGCTTCTGTGCTGGCTAGGGTTCGAGTCTCCTGGTGGGAAAGTGTTCTAAAGTTGTATACTTCACTCTCGTGTTTAGGAGAGTTGTGCCTTAAGCATAGACACTGTGTCTTCCCATATTAACAGGGACTTGATGAAATTAACGTCTAAATGACCCCTCACTTGCTCTAGTGCTCTTGGGAGGTGTTGATCTTTGGTGTATTTAAATACTCCGAAATTACCATCTCTTTTAAGGGTCTGAGCAGGTGGTGAAGAGGGTTAAGGCGTACCTGTTATGCCAGTTGCTGGAAGGCTTCTGTGCTGGCTAGGGTTCGAGTCTCCTGGTGGGAAAGTGTTCTAAAGTTGTATATATATATATATATATATATATATATATATATATATATATATATATATATATATATATATATATATATATATATATGCTCAAGTGGTGGCTCAAAAGGGCCACCACTTATGGGCTATAAGTGGTGGCCAAACCCCCCATACATTACGTCCTCCTATGATGGAGTGATAGACGGCCGACAGGCCTTAATAAAAACATATACTTTGGCCGTACCTAGTAGCCAGAACTCACTTCTCAGCCTACTATTCAAGGCCCGATTTGCCTAATAAGCCAAGTTTTCCTGAATTAATATATTTACTATAATTTTTTTCTTATGAAATGATAAAGCAACCCTTTTCTCTATGTATGAGGTCAATTTTTTTTTATTGGAGTTAAAATTAACGTAGATATATGACCGAACCTAACCCACCCTACCTAACCTAACCTAACCTATATTTACAGGTAAGGTTAGGTTAGGTAGCCAAAAAAAGCTAGGTTAGGTTAGGTTAGGTAGGTTAGGTAGACGAAAAAACATTAATTCATGAAAACTTGGCTTATTAGGCAAATCGGGCCTTGAATAGTAGGCTGAGAAGTGCGTTCTGGCTATTAGGTACGACATATATATATATATATATATATATATATATATATATATATATATATATATATATATATATATATATATATATATATATATATATATATATATATATATATTTATATATATATTATATATATAGTGTGTGTGTGCTAAATGACAGTGGTCCCAGGACAGAGCCTGGGGCACTCCAGTTACACTTACATCTTTTTTCCATTTTGAATTAACACCATTTACACTACCACTCTATTTCTTTAGTTATAGCTATACCCTAATCCATGTTTATAAAGCACTCTTAATACCGTGAGACTCTATCTTTTTAATCAGTCTTTCATGTGGCACTGTATCAGAGTCTTTGCTAAAGGCAAGGTACGCACTTCACAACTGCCTTAACTTAGCTTGAATAAAATGATGAAATTTTTTTTAAACATGAATGGCCATATGTTAAACCATGTTGTGAATCATTTATTAATTTATATTTTCTACATGAAGACGAATGGTATTTGCATATCAATTCTAGTAATTTTCCTACAATAGACGTTAGGCTAATTGGCCGATAGTTTTACGCAAGTGATCAATCTCTTTTCTTAAAAAAAAATGTCACCTCTTTAGCAACCTTCCATGACTCCGGCACTCTGTCTGACAAATGATTTATTAAATATGGTAGACTGGCTCGAAAAGCTCCCTTTTGCATTTTTTAAACACCCTGAATAGGTCCATTAAAAGTTCTTCGTCCGTCACTGGGGATTTGTTTGGTTTGAGTTCCCTATTTCCTCAATAACATCCTCAATGGTAACAGCTAAACTAGTCAACCTATCCTCGTCCCAACACACATAGACTTGTTTGGCTGAAGGCATAGTTTTAAGTTCCTCTTTAGTAAATACAGAGATAAAATATATATTAAAAATACTACTCATCGCTTTGTCATTATCTGTTATCTGACCAATGTTAACTTTTAATGGACCTATCCTCTCACTAATCTTTGTTCGAATTAACTGAAAAAAACTTTAGGATTTGTCTTTGCTTGCCCTGCTATGGGAACTTTGTAATTATTTTTTTCCCCCGTTATCTCTGTTTTTTAAGGTGCATGTGGAGACTTTTCCAAATATTAAATATAGTAAAAAAAAATTTCCCGTTATTTGGCATCAGCGTCGTAAAAAATTCATCCCTATATGTTAAGAAATGGATTTCTTACGAATTTTTTTTTAAATGCGTGCGCGAAGAGCAGCTGCCAGTAGTGGTAACACCTCCTTCATTTTGCTTCTTAGACTCCTACTGTTTGTGTGAAATATACCCTAATTATATTGTTAATATACCTGACTGAATTATGATAAAATAGAAGATAGCATATTTGTTACAAACGGCCGTTAGCAAAACCACGTTGTGAGTCATTAATTATTCTTTTTTCAAGATGCAGAGGAATGGCTTTTGCAATTGTCGATTCAAGCAATTTTCCAAAAATAGACGTTAGGCTAATTGGGCAATTGCTGGAAGAAAGGAACGCCAGAAACGCTGCGCGTGCTAGTTGCTTTACAAGACTGTAATTACCATATTTGTATCCTCACATTCCTTATGTACATTCTTGTATATGCAAAATTTAATAAATAAATAAATAAAGTGATATATCTTCTTTTTCGCAAAATGGTTCAATCCACGATTCCGGCACTGAATAGCAATATGCCAGAAATGGCCCTCATCTTTTCCCTTAAGCCACAGAATGGAAGTGAGGGAATTCGATTCTTTTTAAATGAAGAATAGTTACTGTTGGTTTGAGAAAGCAAATATTGAAATGGAAAATTTGAAACTTTCCATATACTTTATTGTAAAGGTACACTTCTACTTATGTGCAGTGGCTAAAGAAAAGATAACTTGAGCTTCAAACAAATTTTGATACACTATTATAAAGTCAAGTACATAAATACTAAACATATATTCATGTAAATAACTACAACATCAAGTGGAACATCATTATATAAAAAGACCGGTTGTTACATTAGCTAAATACCTGCCTACTGTTGTAAATTTATTTGTTAGACTTGTCTAATAGCAGTTTAAATAAAAACAGGTAGATTTTTTATTGTTTTATTTTAGGATTTAAAATTCAGATTTAGGAATTACTTACATAAATAATGTTGATTCCAGGAGTAACTCCTGCCTTAGTACCAACCATATGCCATATGTACCAACTATACATATGGCTGCTACTAAGGATTGGTACAGTGACCCGTGTTAGTAATATGACGGACCATGCACATGATACCGGCAGTGGTCTCCATCAGAGTGCTGCTAATATTACTCTCTGAATGAAGAAGTCCATATCTCCCTTTATAAGGGAGATCAATGGTATATATGAACCTATTCTGTGCCTCGGGTGCCAAGTCTTCAGAGGTTAGACCGTACAGTGGTCCTGATTGGCCTATCTCATAATTGATATGTCCACGAGACGTATAGCTCACGGCATGAACAAATACCATAGCCAGAACTTCGTGTTCATGGATGTTTGCTGGAGGAATGTCATTCCGCAACACAGGATAAACGATAGACTGGCCATAGCCTCGGAAAGCTATGAACAGGTCAATGCCACCCACTGTTTCCATGATTGCTTGGAGACCTCGGGTTTCTGGTTCAGTGAAGGGTGTGACGCCTTTGTAAGTCTCACTACAAGGGTCGAATGGAGTGCTGAAGCTCCATTCCAAGTCCATGTCACGGATCAGGCTCACTCCTTTGCACCCTCTATCAAGGTGGGTCTGGCGATTCTTTCTCCACAGCCTAGAGTAAACAATAATGTTAGAATCATGACAATGATTTTTTTTTAAAAACTAAAAGGTTGGTATTATTTCCCATAATAAACTGCTATATGTATTATCTCATTACTAGTCACGACTTGGGATACACACGCTTCTGGGCAATAATGTGCAGAGTGTATTGTAAAACTGCAGGGGTCTTTATGACCCCTGCAGTTTTACAATACTTCTGCACTGTGTCTTCTGTCTTCACTGTGCGAGGTTGTGTGGCATGAACACTGCACGGTGTTGCATATCGTGTACACTGTTGACTGACCTGGCACTCTCGGAGGTGAAGGAGTAATGATAGCCGTCCGGGTTGACGACAGGCACGATGTACCACTCCGTCCTCTTCAGCAGGTCTCGCCAAGAATCGTCTGTAATCAGAAGGTTCAGGATATACAGAGAGACGGCAGGAGAGATCCATTCACGAGCATGGATACCTGGAACAACGGGATAGAGATTGGGAAATAATTAGCTATTATTTTATATTGTCACTTATCATTATTAACTCTATTATCTTACTTATAATTGTTATATACGCAATATGTTATATACACTGTATTGCTAACTCTATTGGCTATTCAGGACGAACAAGCTCCTCTCTCTTACCAGCTTCGATCCAGATCTTTGTCTTGGGTTCATCGGAGAATGGATCTGTGACTTTAATCACCAGGACTTGGCGCCCCTCCTCCGTGGTGGCTGCCGTTAGCACCTGCACGAAGCAGCCTCCCATTTCCTTCACCCAGTTTATGAACTTCTCGACGTCTGCCGTATTGTGGTAGACGTTCCAATCCATCGGATGTTCTGTGGGATTCGTTGGGTTATAATATAAAAAACTGTAAACCTTATGCAATATATCATTAACAACATATAGTATGAGGTATTAAAATCTATTGTTCTAGTTTTGTTTAAATTTATGACAATAAGAAAGAGGATTTCCACAGTTTCTTAGCAAACATCTTACATATACGTGAAATATATGGACAGTGTAAATTCTACTAAATCAATCAAATTTATTTATATTCTCAATCATATGCAAATTGGGTATTTGAGCGAGCATGTATTTACCTCTGTTGTTTTTGGTTGTCTCCATAAAAATCCGCTCCTGCTGCACCAGACTCATCACATCCTCCACCTCCACCCAGTACCTCATCTCTGAGGACTCCAGCACCTGCTGTACCAACGTACTCCTACAGGTCGAGCTTACCAGAATCTACAAAGATGACGCATGATTATGAGTGGCCCTCCAATATACTATAAATTACAAAACCACACACATGAAAATGAAGCAACGACAACGTTTCGGCCAAGTATATACACAATTCATGCAAGAAAGTTGTCTGACAGCAAACAGTTCACTTACCTGGGCGTGGGTTGTATTGTCGCCCCAAATATCGAAGTAACCGCCGTTTTCTAGTTCCCGGATCACATCGTTATTTTTTAACACGTCAACACTCCACATCTGTCCACAAACAACATGTTAGATAAAACCTCTACATTTTTGTGGTATTGTGTGCCACAACCCACCACAGTTCCCGACTTCACGGGTACCTATATACTGTTAGATACAAATCTAACTGATGTTAGACAAATCCCAAAGGTTTTCATATAAAAGAAAGATTAATCAATTTACATGGAAATATATGTCTGCTGAGACTGATGGATGCCCACTACTCTCGTAAAAGAAAAGTAAACTTCAGTATGCATTTAAAATTGTTTCGCATAAATAATGCCTTACGTTGTTGAAAGAATGACACTTAAAATTCAAAACCAATAGACACTATTAATGGCGTAAATCACGAAGTAATTACCACGAGATAAATAATGAAAGAAACTCACCTGAATGCTTGCATCGCCCTGGACGAGCGTAGCCAAACACAGGCAAAACACAGGCAAAACAGGCAGCATCTTGGAATACAACAAGCACTGCGGAGACACAAGTACTTAAACCTTTAATCCTTGGTGACACTAAGACACAGAAGCACAAGATGCGAGATTATGCTTCCAGTCGCAGCTTATATTGGCCGGTAAAGGTGAGATTGTAGGGACAGGTGTAATTGGTCCTGCTAGAGTAACGGGTAACATGATTAAAGTATTCAATTTACTGAGAGGGGTATAACAAAAGGAATATAAAAAAGCTGTAAATATAAGAGCAGTTAGTAAATTGGATAAAGTTTGATTTAGAAAATACCTGGGTAAATAGTGGTTTAGAAATGTGATAGTAGATTTGAGGAAAAAATTATCATACCGGATATTGGATCGCTGCAGTGTTTTATATATGAATTTGAATTATACATGAATCAACATCTATTACGTTAATAGTTATGTCTTTAGTAGATTAAACACACTATTTCAAAACCAGTATTTTCGTGTGATTTTCCTGTGTCTATCTTTCCCAATTTATATCCATTGTTTCTTGTTTCAGTTGGTACTGATGTTTTAATATCTTTGTATGCTCATTTCCAATATGTATAAAAACAAAATAATGAAAAAAACTTAAAAAGGAATGTATTCCACCATACGAGGCCGCTCTTATTTATATTCAACAAAACTCGTTCATATTATATATCTAATCTAAGAACATCAGATCATACATATACAAAAATCGGTAAGTAGGGAAATTAACAGGAAAGAAGACTCACTATCACTTCAAGTTTATCTAAATAGGGTTTTGAAATGGTCAAAAGATTAGCAGATGCAGTTTTATGCTGATAAAAGTAAAGTTCTGAGGCTAGGTAATGATGATAAATTTACAAGTACGAGCTAGACGGTGTTGAGATTGCGAAGTTTGATTGCGAAAGGGATCTGGGTGTTACGATTAGTAAGAATTTAAAACCAAATTATCAATGCATGAATGTTCGAAATGAGGTAAATAGGACACTGGGATTTATTAATCGAAGCGTTAGTAACAAGACACCTGGTATTGTTCTTCAGTAATATCTTGCTCTGGTTAGGGCCCCATTTAGATTATTCAGTTCAGTTTTGGTCGCCGTACTATAGAATGGATATAACATAAGAACAAGGCAACTGCAGAAGGCCTATACGAGGCAGCTCCTATTTATAACCACCCAATCCCACTCATATACATGTCCAACCCATGCTTGAAACAATCGAGGGATCCCACCTCCACCACGTTACACGGCAATTGGTTCCACAAATCAACAACCCTGTTACTGAACCAGTATTTACCCAAGTCTTTCCTAAATCTAAACTTGTCCAATTTATACCCATTGTTTCGTGTTCTGTCTTGTGTTGATATTTTTAATACCCTATTAATATCCTCCCTGTTATGTCCATTCATCCACTTGTAAACTTCTATCATGTCACCCCTAACTCTTCGCCTTTCCAGTGAATGCAACTTAAGCTTGGTTAATCTTTCTTCATATGAAAGATTTCTAATTTGGGGAATTAACTTAGTCATCCTACGTTGGACACGTTCAAGTGAATTCATCAATCAATTTATTTTTTATGAAATGGGAGACATCTCCAGTCACGCAGGGTGCAGTCGCACCTCAACAGATCTTCAGTATCATCTATTGGTACTAATAATGGCTCAAAAGGGCCACCACTTATGGGCTATTCATGCCCGTGCCACCTTTTGGGTGGCTTAATCTTGATGGCATTATAGGTGGCATCAATCAATTTATTTTCACTTGAGAATGAACCATGCGTTGAGGAGAACCATGAGAATGAGGAGTGCGTTCGCAGCAGGTTTTCTTTTAAACATGTCTCATTGAATATGGCCGCAGATTCAGTATTTACTATCATCTGGTTTAGGGCTTCTATCCCTCTAATTATTTTCCTAGCATCAGAGCTTAGCTGAAAGAGGAGTTCTCAAAAAACTCATTTTCGTTATTTCAAGGTGAATAAAAATAGTTAATTACTATAGAATGTATTACACTTATTTATACAAATTGCACAAAGTTTCGAACCACTATGGTTCATTCTCAAGTGAAAATAAATTGATTGATGCCACCTAAAATGCCATCATGATTAAGCCACCCAAAAGGTGGCACGGGCATGAATAGCCCATAAGTGGTGGCCCTTTTGAGCCACCACTTGAGCATATATATATATATATATATGTCGTACCTAATAGCCAGAACGCACTTCTCAGCCTACTATTCAAGGCCCGATTTGCCTAATAAGCCAAGTTTTCATGAATTAATGTTTTTTCGTCTACCTAACCTACCTAACCTAACCTAACCTAGCTTTTTTTGGCTACCTAACCTAACCTTACCTATAAATATAGGTTAGGTTAGGTTAGGTAGGGTTGGTTAGGTTCGGTCATATATCTACGTTAATTTTAACTCCAATAAAATAAAATTGACTTCATACATAGAGAAAAGGGTTGCTTTATCATTTCATAAGAAAAAAATTATAGTAAATATATTAATTCAGGAAAACTTGGCTTACTAGGCAAATCGGGCCTTGAATAGTAGGCTGATAAGTGAGTTCTGGCTACTAGGTACGACATATATATATATATATATATATATATATATATATATATATATATATATATATATATATATATATATATATATATATATATATATATATATATATATGCTCAAGTGGTGGCTCAAAAGGGCCACCACTTATGGGCTATAAGTGGTGGCCAAACCCCCCATACATTACGTCCTCCTATGATGGAGTGATAGACGGCCGACAGGCCTTAATAAAAACATATACTTTGGCCGTACCTAGTAGCCAGAACTCACTTCTCAGCCTACTATTCAAGGCCCGATTTGCCTAATAAGCCAAGTTTTCCTGAATTAATATATTTACTATAATTTTTTTCTTATGAAATGATAAAGCAACCCTTTTCTCTATGTATGAGGTCAATTTTTTTTTATTGGAGTTAAAATTAACGTAGATATATGACCGAACCTAACCCACCCTACCTAACCTAACCTAACCTATATTTACAGGTAAGGTTAGGTTAGGTAGCCAAAAAAAGCTAGGTTAGGTTAGGTTAGGTAGGTTAGGTAGACGAAAAAACATTAATTCATGAAAACTTGGCTTATTAGGCAAATCGGGCCTTGAATAGTAGGCTGAGAAGTGCGTTCTGGCTATTAGGTACGACATATATATATATATATATATATATATATATATATATATATATATATATATATATATATATATATATATATATATATATATATATATATATATATATATATATATATTTATATATATATTTATATATATAGTGTGTGTGTGCTAAATGACAGTGGTCCCAGGACAGAGCCTGGGGCACTCCAGTTACACTTACATCTTTTTTCCATTTTGAATTAACACCATTTACACTACCACTCTATTTCTTTAGTTATAGCTATACCCTAATCCATGTTTATAAAGCACTCTTAATACCGTGAGACTCTATCTTTTTAATCAGTCTTTCATGTGGCACTGTATCAGAGTCTTTGCTAAAGGCAAGGTACGCACTTCACAACTGCCTTAACTTAGCTTGAATAAAATGATGAAATTTTTTTTAAACATGAATGGCCATATGTTAAACCATGTTGTGAATCATTTATTAATTTATATTTTCTACATGAAGACGAATGGTATTTGCATATCAATTCTAGTAATTTTCCTACAATAGACGTTAGGCTAATTGGCCGATAGTTTTACGCAAGTGATCAATCTCTTTTCTTAAAAAAAAAATGTCACCTCTTTAGCAACCTTCCATGACTCCGGCACTCTGTCTGACAAATGATTTATTAAATATGGTAGACTGGCTCGAAAAGCTCCCTTTTGCATTTTTTAAACACCCTGAATAGGTCCATTAAAAGTTCTTCGTCCGTCACTGGGGATTTGTTTGGTTTGAGTTCCCTATTTCCTCAATAACATCCTCAATGGTAACAGCTAAACTAGTCAACCTATCCTCGTCCCAACACACATAGACTTGTTTGGCTGAAGGCATAGTTTTAAGTTCCTCTTTAGTAAATACAGAGATAAAATATATATTAAAAATACTACTCATCGCTTTGTCATTATCTGTTATCTGACCAATGTTAACTTTTAATGGACCTATCCTCTCACTAATCTTTGTTCGAATTAACTGAAAAAAACTTTAGGATTTGTCTTTGCTTGCCCTGCTATGGGAACTTTGTAATTATTTTTTCCCCCGTTATCTCTGTTTTTTAAGGTGCATGTGGAGACTTTTCCAAATATTAAATATAGTAAAAAAAATTTCCCGTTATTTGGCATCAGCGTCGTAAAAAATTCATCCCTATATGTTAAGAAATGGATTTCTTACGAATTTTTTTTTAAATGCGTGCGCGAAGAGCAGCTGCCAGTAGTGGTAACACCTCCTTCATTTTGCTTCTTAGACTCCTACTGTTTGTGTGAAATATACCCTAATTATATTGTTAATATACCTGACTGAATTATGATAAAATAGAAGATAGCATATTTGTTACAAACGGCCGTTAGCAAAACCACGTTGTGAGTCATTAATTATTCTTTTTTCAAGATGCAGAGGAATGGCTTTTGCAATTGTCGATTCAAGCAATTTTCCAAAAATAGACGTTAGGCTAATTGGGCAATTGCTGGAAGAAAGGAACGCCAGAAACGCTGCGCGTGCTAGTTGCTTTACAAGACTGTAATTACCATATTTGTATCCTCACATTCCTTATGTACATTCTTGTATATGCAAAATTTAATAAATAAATAAATAAAGTGATATATCTTCTTTTTCGCAAAATGGTTCAATCCACGATTCCGGCACTGAATAGCAATATGCCAGAAATGGCCCTCATCTTTTCCCTTAAGCCACAGAATGGAAGTGAGGGAATTCGATTCTTTTTAAATGAAGAATAGTTACTGTTGGTTTGAGAAAGCAAATATTGAAATGGAAAATTTGAAACTTTCCATATACTTTATTGTAAAGGTACACTTCTACTTATGTGCAGTGGCTAAAGAAAAGATAACTTGAGCTTCAAACAAATTTTGATACACTATTATAAAGTCAAGTACATAAATACTAAACATATATTCATGTAAATAACTACAACATCAAGTGGAACATCATTATATAAAAAGACCGGTTGTTACATTAGCTAAATACCTGCCTACTGTTGTAAATTTATTTGTTAGACTTGTCTAATAGCAGTTTAAATAAAAACAGGTAGATTTTTTATTGTTTTATTTTAGGATTTAAAATTCAGATTTAGGAATTACTTACATAAATAATGTTGATTCCAGGAGTAACTCCTGCCTTAGTACCAACCATATGCCATATGTACCAACTATACATATGGCTGCTACTAAGGATTGGTACAGTGACCCGTGTTAGTAATATGACGGACCATGCACATGATACCGGCAGTGGTCTCCATCAGAGTGCTGCTAATATTACTCTCTGAATGAAGAAGTCCATATCTCCCTTTATAAGGGAGATCAATGGTATATATGAACCTATTCTGTGCCTCGGGTGCCAAGTCTTCAGAGGTTAGACCGTACAGTGGTCCTGATTGGCCTATCTCATAATTGATATGTCCACGAGACGTATAGCTCACGGCATGAACAAATACCATAGCCAGAACTTCGTGTTCATGGATGTTTGCTGGAGGAATGTCATTCCGCAACACAGGATAAACGATAGACTGGCCATAGCCTCGGAAAGCTATGAACAGGTCAATGCCACCCACTGTTTCCATGATTGCTTGGAGACCTCGGGTTTCTGGTTCAGTGAAGGGTGTGACGCCTTTGTAAGTCTCACTACAAGGGTCGAATGGAGTGCTGAAGCTCCATTCCAAGTCCATGTCACGGATCAGGCTCACTCCTTTGCACCCTCTATCAAGGTGGGTCTGGCGATTCTTTCTCCACAGCCTAGAGTAAACAATAATGTTAGAATCATGACAATGATTTTTTTTTTAAAAACTAAAAGGTTGGTATTATTTCCCATAATAAACTGCTATATGTATTATCTCATTACTAGTCACGACATGGGATACACACGCTTCTGGGCAATAATGTGCAGAGTGTATTGTAAAACTGCAGGGGTCTTTATGACCCCTGCAGTTTTACAATACTTCTGCACTGTGTCTTCTGTCTTCACTGTGCGAGGTTGTGTGGCATGAACACTGCACGGTGTTGCATATCGTGTACACTGTTGACTGACCTGGCACTCTCGGAGGTGAAGGAGTAATGATAGCCGTCCGGGTTGACGACAGGCACGATGTACCACTCCGTCCTCTTCAGCAGGTCTCGCCAAGAATCGTCTGTAATCAGAAGGTTCATTATATACAGAGAGACGGCAGGAGAGATCCATTCACGAGCATGGATACCTGGAACAACGGGATAGAGATTGGGAAATAATTAGCTATTATTTTATATTGTCACTTATCATTATTAACTCTATTATCTTACTTATAATTGTTATATACGCAATATGTTATATATACACTGTATTGCTAACTCTATTGGCTATTCAGGACGAACAAGCTCCTCTCTCTTACCAGCTTCGATCCAGATCTTTGTCTTGGGTTCATCGGAGAATGGATCTGTGACTTTAATCACCAGGACTTGGCGCCCCTCCTCCGTGGTGGCTGCCGTTAGCACCTGCACGAAGCAGCCTCCCATTTCCTTCACCCAGTTTATGAACTTCTCGACGTCTGCCGTATTGTGGTAGACGTTCCAATCCATCGGATGTTCTGTGGGATTCGTTGGGTTATAATATAAAAAACTGTAAACCTTATGCAATATATCATTAACAACATATAGTATGAGGTATTAAAATCTATTGTTCTAGTTTTGTTTAAATTTATGACAATAAGAAAGAGGATTTCCACAGTTTCTTAGCAAACATCTTACATATACGTGAAATATATGGACAGTGTAAATTCTACTAAATCAATCAAATTTATTTATATTCTCAATCATATGCAAATTGGGTATTTGAGCGAGCATGTATTTACCTCTGTTGTTTTTGGTTGTCTCCATAAAAATCCGCTCCTGCTGCACCAGACTCATCACATCCTCCACCTCCACCCAGTACCTCATCTCTGAGGACTCCAGCACCTGCTGTACCAACGTACTCCTACAGGTCGAGCTTACCAGAATCTACAAAGATGACGCATGATTATGAGTGGCCCTCCAATATACTATAAATTACAAAACCACACACATGAAAATGAAGCAACGACAACGTTTCGGCCAAGTATATACACAATTCATGCAAGAAAGTTGTCTGACAGCAAACAGTTCACTTACCTGGGCGTGGGTTGTATTGTCGCCCCAAATATCGAAGTAACCGCCGTTTTCTAGTTCCCGGATCACATCGTTATTTTTTAACACGTCAACACTCCACATCTGTCCACAAACAACATGTTAGATAAAACCTCTACATTTTTGTGGTATTGTGTGCCACAACCCACCACAGTTCCCGACTTCACGGGTACCTATATACTGTTAGATACAAATCTAACTGATGTTAGACAAATCCCAAAGGTTTTCATATAAAAGAAAGATTAATCAATTTACATGGAAATATATGTCTGCTGAGACTGATGGATGCCCACTACTCTCGTAAAAGAAAAGTAAACTTCAGTATGCATTTAAAATTGTTTCGCATAAATAATGCCTTACGTTGTTGAAAGAATGACACTTAAAATTCAAAACCAATAGACACTATTAATGGCGTAAATCACGAAGTAATTACCACGAGATAAATAATGAAAGAAACTCACCTGAATGCTTGCATCGCCCTGGACGAGCGTAGCCAAACACAGGCAAAACACAGGCAAAACAGGCAGCATCTTGGAATACAACAAGCACTGCGGAGACACAAGTACTTAAACCTTTAATCCTTGGTGACACTAAGACACAGAAGCACAAGATGCGAGATTATGCTTCCAGTCGCAGCTTATATTGGCCGGTAAAGGTGAGATTGTAGGGACAGGTGTAATTGGTCCCGCTAGAGTAACGGGTAACATGATTAAAGTATTCAATTTACTGAGAGGGGTATAACAAAAGGAATATAAAAAAGCTGTAAATATAAGAGCAGTTAGTAAATTGGATAAAGTTTGATTTAGAAAATACCTGGGTAAATAGTGGTTTAGAAATGTGATAGTAGATTTCAGGAAAAAATTATCATACCGGATATTGGATCGCTGCAGTGTTTTATATATGAATTTGAATTATACATGAATCAACATCTATTACGTTAACAGTTATGTCTTTAGTAGATTAAACACACTATTTCAAAACCAGTATTTTCGTGTGATTTTCCTGTGTCTATCTTTCCCAATTTATATCCATTGTTTCTTGTTTCAGTTGGTACTGATGTTTTAATATCTTTGTATGCTCATTTCCAATATGTATAAAAACAAAATAATGAAAAAAACTTAAAAAGGAATGTATTCCACCATACGAGGCCGCTCTTATTTATATTCAACAAAACTCGTTCATATTATATATCTAATCTAAGAACATTAGATCATACATATACAAAAATCGGTAAGTAGGGAAATTAACATGAAAGAAGACTCACTATCACTTCAAGTTTATCTAAATAGGGTTTTGAAATGGTCAAAAGATTAGCAGATGCAGTTTTATGCTGATAAATGTAAAGTTCTGAGGCTAGGTAATGATGATAAATTTACAAGTACGAGCTAGACGGTGTTGAGATTGCGAAGTTTGATTGCGAAAGGGATCTGGGTGTTACGATTAGTAAGAATTTAAAACCAAATTATCAATGCATGAATGTTCGAAATGAGGTAAATAGGACACTGGGATTTATTAATCGAAGCGTTAGTAACAAGACACCTGGTATTGTTCTTCAGTAATATCTTGCTCTGGTTAGGGCCCCATTTAGATTATTCAGTTCAGTTTTGGTCGCCGTACTATAGAATGGATATAACATAAGAACAAGGCAACTGCAGAAGGCCTATACGAGGCAGCTCCTATTTATAACCACCCAATCCCACTCATATACATGTCCAACCCATGCTTGAAACAATCGAGGGATCCCACCTCCACATTGAAAATAAGAACAAAGGCAACTACAGAAGGTCTATTGGCCCATACGAGGCAGCTCCTATTTATAACCACCCAATCCCACTCATATACATGTCCAACCCATGCTTGAAACAATCGAGGGACCCCACCTCCACCACGTTACACGGCAATTGGTTCCACAAATCAACAACCCTGTTACTGAACCAGTATTTACCCAAGTCTTTCCTAAATCTAAACTTGTCCAATTTATACCCATTGTTTCGTGTTCTGTCTTGTGTTGATATTTTTAATACCCTATTAATATCCTCCCTGTTATGTCCATTCATCCACTTGTAAACTTCTATCATGTCACCCCTAACTCTTCGCCTTTCCAGTGAATGCAACTTAAGCTTGGTTAATCTTTCTTCATATGAAAGATTTCTAATTTGGGGAATTAACTTAGTCATCCTACGTTGGACACGTTCAAGTGAATTCATCAATCAATTTATTTTTTATGAAATGGGAGACATCTCCAGTCACGCAGGGTGCAGTCGCACCTCAACAGATCTTCAGTATCATCTATTGGTACTAATAATGGCTCAAAAGGGCCACCACTTATGGGCTATTCATGCCCGTGCCACCTTTTGGGTGGCTTAATCTTGATGGCATTATAGGTGGCATCAATCAATCAATTTATTTTCACTTGAGAATGAACCATGCGTTGAGGAGAACCATGAGAATGAGGAGTGCGTTCGCAGCAGGTTTTCTTTTAAACATGTCTCATTGAATATGGCCGCAGATTCAGTATTTACTATCATCTGGTTTAGGGCTTCTATCCCTCTAATTATTTTCCTAGCATCAGAGCTTAGCTGAAAGAGGAGTTCTCAAAAAACTCATTTTCGTTATTTCAAGGTGAATAAAAATAGTTAATTACTATAGAATGTATTACACTTATTTATACAAATTGCACAAAGTTTCGAACCACTATGGTTCATTCTCAAGTGAAAATAAATTGATTGATGCCACCTAAAATGCCATCATGATTAAGCCACCCAAAAGGTGGCACGGGCATGAATAGCCCATAAGTGGTGGCCCTTTTGAGCCACCACTTGAGCTCAAGTGGAGTCTCAATATATCTATATATATATATATATATATATATATATATATATATATATATATATATATATATATATATATATATATATATATATATATATATGTCGTACCTAATAGCCAGAACGCACTTCTCAGCCTACTATTCAAGGCCCGATTTGCCTAATAAGCCAAGTTTTCATGAATTAATGTTTTTTCGTCTACCTAACCTACCTAACCTAACCTAACCTAGCTTTTTTTGGCTACCTAACCTAACCTTACATATAAATATAGGTTAGGTTAGGTTAGGTAGGGTTGGTTAGGTTCGGTCATATATCTACGTTAATTTTAACTCCAATAAAAAAAAATTGACCTCATACATAGAGAAAAGGGTTGCTTTATCATTTCATAAGAAAAAAATTATAGTAAATATATTAATTCAGGAAAACTTGGCTTATTAGGCAAATCGGGCCTTGAATAGTAGGCTGAGAAGTGAGTTCTGGCTACTAGGTACGACATATATATATATATATATATATATATATATAGTGTGTGTGTGCTAAATGACAGTGGTCCCAGGACAGAGCCTGGGGCACTCCAGTTACACTTACATCTTTTTTCCATTTTGAATTAACACCATTTACACTACCACTCTATTTCTTTAGTTATAGCTATACCCTAATCCATGTTTATAAAGCACTCTTAATACCGTGAGACTCTATCTTTTTAATCAGTCTTTCATGTGGCACTGTATCAGAGTCTTTGCTAAAGGCAAGGTACGCACTTCACAACTGCCTTAACTTAGCTTGAATAAAATGATGAAATTTTTTTTAAACATGAATGGCCATATGTTAAACCATGTTGTGAATCATTTATTAATTTATATTTTCTACATGAAGACGAATGGTATTTGCATATCAATTCTAGTAATTTTCCTACAATAGACGTTAGGCTAATTGGCCGATAGTTTTACGCAAGTGATCAATCTCTTTTCTTAAAAAAAAAATGTCACCTCTTTAGCAACCTTCCATGACTCCGGCACTCTGTCTGACAAATGATTTATTAAATATGGTAGACTGGCTCGAAAAGCTCCCTTTTGCATTTTTTAAACACCCTGAATAGGTCCATTAAAAGTTCTTCGTCCGTCACTGGGGATTTGTTTGGTTTGAGTTCCCTATTTCCTCAATAACATCCTCAATGGTAACAGCTAAACTAGTCAACCTATCCTCGTCCCAACACACATAGACTTGTTTGGCTGAAGGCATAGTTTTAAGTTCCTCTTTAGTAAATACAGAGATAAAATATATATTAAAAATACTACTCATCGCTTTGTCATTATCTGTTATCTGACCAATGTTAACTTTTAATGGACCTATCCTCTCACTAATCTTTGTTCGAATTAACTGAAAAAAACTTTAGGATTTGTCTTTGCTTGCCCTGCTATGGGAACTTCGTAATTTTTTTTTCCCCCGTTATCTCTGTTTTTTAAGGTGCATGTGGAGACTTTTCCAAATATTAAATATAGTAAAAAAAATTTCCCGTTATTTGGCATCAGCGTCGTAAAAAATTCATCCCTATATGTTAAGAAATGGATTTCTTACGAATTTTTTTTAAATGCGTGCGCGAAGAGCAGCTGCCAGTAGTGGTAACACCTCCTTCATTTTGCTTCTTAGACTCCTACTGTTTGTGTGAAATATACCCTAATTATATTGTTAATATACCTGACTGAATTATGATAAAATAGAAGATAGCATATTTGTTACAAACGGCCGTTAGCAAAACCACGTTGTGAGTCATTAATTATTCTTTTTTCAAGATGCAGAGGAATGGCTTTTGCAATTGTCGATTCAAGCAATTTTCCAAAAATAGACGTTAGGCTAATTGGGCAATTGCTGGAAGAAAGGAACGCCAGAAACGCTGCGCGTGCTAGTTGCTTTACAAGACTGTAATTACCATATTTGTATCCTAACATTCCTTATGTACATTCTTGTATATGCAAAATTTAATAAATAAATAAATAAAGTGATATATCTTCTTTTTCGCAAAATGGTTCAATCCACGATTCCGGCACTGAATAGCAATATGCCAGAAATGGCCCTCATCTTTTCCCTTAAGCCACAGAATGGAAGTGAGGGAATTCGATTCTTTTTAAATGAAGAATAGTTACTGTTGGTTTGAGAAAGCAAATATTGAAATGGAAAATTTGAAACTTTCCATATACTTTATTGTAAAGGTACACTTCTACTTATGTGCAGTGGCTAAAGAAAAGATAACTTGAGCTTCAAACTAATTTTGATACACTATTATAAAGTCAAGTACATAAATACTAAACATATATTCGTGTAAATAACTACAACATCAAGTGGAACATCATTATATAAAAAGACCGGTTGTTACATTAGCTAAATACCTGCCTACTGTTGTAAATTTATTTGTTAGACTTGTCTAATAGCAGTTTAAATAAAAACAGGTAGATTTTTTTATTGTTTTATTTTAGGATTTAAAATTCAGATTTAGGAATTACTTACATAAATAATGTTGATTCCAGGAGTAACTCCTGCCTTAGTACCAACCATATGCCATATGTACCAACTATACATATGGCTGCTACTAAGGATTGGTACAGTGACCCGTGTTAGTAATATGACGGACCATGCACATGATACCGGCAGTGGTCTCCATCAGAGTGCTGCTAATATTACTCTCTGAATGAAGAAGTCCATATCTCCCTTTATAAGGGAGATCAATGGTATATATGAACCTATTCTGTGCCTCGGGTGCCAAGTCTTCAGAGGTTAGACCGTACAGTGGTCCTGATTGGCCTATCTCATAATTGATATGTCCACGAGACGTATAGCTCACGGCATGAACAAATACCATAGCCAGAACTTCGTGTTCATGGATGTTTGCTGGAGGAATGTCATTCCGCAACACAGGATAAACGATAGACTGGCCATAGCCTCGGAAAGCTATGAACAGGTCAATGCCACCCACTGTTTCCATGATTGCTTGGAGACCTCGGGTTTCTGGTTCAGTGAAGGGTGTGACGCCTTTGTAAGTCTCACTACAAGGGTCGAATGGAGTGCTGAAGCTCCATTCCAAGTCCATGTCACGGATCAGGCTCACTCCTTTGCACCCTCTATCAAGGTGGGTCTGGCGATTCTTTCTCCACAGCCTAGAGTAAACAATAATGTTAGAATCATGACAATGAATTTTTTTTTAAAAACTAAAAGGTTGGTATTATTTCCCATAATAAACTGCTATATGTATTATCTCATTACTAGTCACGACTTGGGATACACACGCTTCTGGGCAATAATGTGCAGAGTGTATTGTAAAACTGCAGGGGTCTTTATGACCCCTGCAGTTTTACAATACTTCTGCACTGTGTCTTCTGTCTTCACTGTGCGAGGTTGTGTGGCATGAACACTGCACGGTGTTGCATATCGTGTACACTGTTGACTGACCTGGCACTCTCGGAGGTGAAGGAGTAATGATAGCCGTCCGGGTTGACGACAGGCACGATGTACCACTCCGTCCTCTTCAGCAGGTCTCGCCAAGAATCGTCTGTAATCAGAAGGTTCAGGATATACAGAGAGACGGCAGGAGAGATCCATTCACGAGCATGGATACCTGGAACAACGGGATAGAGATTGGGAAATAATTAGCTATTATTTTATATTGTCACTTATCATTATTAACTCTATTATCTTACTTATAATTGTTATATACGCAATATGTTATATATACACTGTATTGCTAACTCTATTGGCTATTCAGGACGAACAAGCTCCTCTCTCTTACCAGCTTCGATCCAGATCTTTGTCTTGGGTTCATCGGAGAATGGATCTGTGACTTTAATCACCAGGACTTGGCGCCCCTCCTCCGTGGTGGCTGCCGTTAGCACCTGCACGAAGCAGCCTCCCATTTCCTTCACCCAGTTTATGAACTTCTCGACGTCTGCCGTATTGTGGTAGACGTTCCAATCCATCGGATGTTCTGTGGGATTCGTTGGGTTATAATATAAAAAACTGTAAACCTTATGCAATATATCATTAACAACATATAGTATGAGGTATTAAAATCTATTGTTCTAGTTTTGTTTAAATTTATGACAATAAGAAAGAGGATTTCCACAGTTTCTTAGCAAACATCTTACATATACGTGAAATATATGGACAGTATGAAATATATCTTCAGTATATATGGACAGTGTAAATTCTACTAAATCAATCAAATTTATTTATATTCTCAATCATATGCAAATTGGGTATTTGAGCGAGCATGTATTTACCTCTGTTGTTTTTGGTTGTCTCCATAAAAATCCGCTCCTGCTGCACCAGACTCATCACATCCTCCACCTCCACCCAGTACCTCATCTCTGAGGACTCCAGCACCTGCTGTACCAACGTACTCCTACAGGTCGAGCTTACCAGAATCTACAAAGATGACGCATGATTATGAGTGGCCCTCCAATATACTATAAATTACAAAACCACACACATGAAAATGAAGCAACGACAACGTTTCGGCCAAGTATATACACAATTCATGCAAGAAAGTTGTCTGACAGCAAACAGTTCACTTACCTGGGCGTGGGTTGTATTGTCGCCCCAAATATCGAAGTAACCGCCGTTTTCTAGTTCCCGGATCACATCGTTATTTTTTAACACGTCAACACTCCACATCTGTCCACAAACAACATGTTAGATAAAACCTCTACATTTTTGTGGTATTGTGTGCCACAACCCACCACAGTTCCCGACTTCACGGGTACCTATATACTGTTAGATACAAATCTAACTGATGTTAGACAAATCCCAAAGGTTTTCATATAAAAGAAAGATTAATCAATTTACATGGAAATATATGTCTGCTGAGACTGATGGATGCCCACTACTCTCGTAAAAGAAAAGTAAACTTCAGTATGCATTTAAAATTGTTTCGCATAAATAATGCCTTACGTTGTTGAAAGAATGACACTTAAAATTCAAAACCAATAGACACTATTAATGGCGTAAATCACGAAGTAATTACCACGAGATAAATAATGAAAGAAACTCACCTGAATGCTTGCATCGCCCTGGACGAGCGTAGCCAAACACAGGCAAAACACAGGCAAAACAGGCAGCATCTTGGAATACAACAAGCACTGCGGAGACACAAGTACTTAAACCTTTAATCCTTGGTGATACTAAGACACAGAAGCACAAGATGCGAGATTATGCTTCCAGTCGCAGCTTATATTGGCCGGTAAAGGTGAGATTGTAGGGACAGGTGTAATTGGTCCCGCTAGAGTAACGGGTAACATGATTAAAGTATTCAATTTACTGAGAGGGGTATAACAAAAGGAATATAAAAAAGCTGTAAATATAAGAGCAGTTAGTAAATTGGATAAAGTTTGATTTAGAAAATACCTGGGTAAATAGTGGTTTAGAAATGTGATAGTAGATTTCAGGAAAAAATTATCATACCGGATATTGGATCGCTGCAGTGTTTTATATATGAATTTGAATTATACATGAATCAACATCTATTACGTTAACAGTTATGTCTTTAGTAGATTAAACACACTATTTCAAAACCAGTATTTTCGTGTGATTTTCCTGTGTCTATCTTTCCCAATTTATATCCATTGTTTCTTGTTTCAGTTGGTACTGATGTTTTAATATCTTTGTATGCTCATTTCCAATATGTATAAAAACAAAATAATGAAAAAAACTTAAAAAGGAATGTATTCCACCATACGAGGCCGCTCTTATTTATATTCAACAAAACTCGTTCATATTATATATCTAATCTAAGAACATTAGATCATACATATACAAAAATCGGTAAGTAGGGAAATTAACATGAAAGAAGACTCACTATCACTTCAAGTTTATCTAAATAGGGTTTTGAAATGGTCAAAAGATTAGCAGATGCAGTTTTATGCTGATAAATGTAAAGTTCTGAGGCTAGGTAATGATGATAAATTTACAAGTACGAGCTAGACGGTGTTGAGATTGCGAAGTTTGATTGCGAAAGGGATCTGGGTGTTACGATTAGTAAGAATTTAAAACCAAATTATCAATGCATGAATGTTCGAAATGAGGTAAATAGGACACTGGGATTTATTAATCGAAGCGTTAGTAACAAGACACCTGGTATTGTTCTTCAGTAATATCTTGCTCTGGTTAGGGCCCCATTTAGATTATTCAGTTCAGTTTTGGTCGCCGTACTATAGAATGGATATAACATAAGAACAAGGCAACTGCAGAAGGCCTATACGAGGCAGCTCCTATTTATAACCACCCAATCCCACTCATATACATGTCCAACCCATGCTTGAAACAATCGAGGGATCCCACCTCCACATTGAAAATAAGAACAAAGGCAACTACAGAAGGTCTATTGGCCCATACGAGGCAGCTCCTATTTATAACCACCCAATCCCACTCATATACATGTCCAACCCATGCTTGAAACAATCGAGGGACCCCACCTCCACCACGTTACACGGCAATTGGTTCCACAAATCAACAACCCTGTTACTGAACCAGTATTTACCCAAGTCTTTCCTAAATCTAAACTTGTCCAATTTATACCCATTGTTTCGTGTTCTGTCTTGTGTTGATATTTTTAATACCCTATTAATATCCTCCCTGTTATGTCCATTCATCCACTTGTAAACTTCTATCATGTCACCCCTAACTCTTCGCCTTTCCAGTGAATGCAACTTAAGCTTGGTTAATCTTTCTTCATATGAAAGATTTCTAATTTGGGGAATTAACTTAGTCATCCTACGTTGGACACGTTCAAGTGAATTCATCAATCAATTTATTTTTTATGAAATGGGAGACATCTCCAGTCACGCAGGGTGCAGTCGCACCTCAACAGATCTTCAGTATCATCTATTGGTACTAATAATGGCTCAAAAGGGCCACCACTTATGGGCTATTCATGCCCGTGCCACCTTTTGGGTGGCTTAATCTTGATGGCATTATAGGTGGCATCAATCAATCAATTTATTTTCACTTGAGAATGAACCATGCGTTGAGGAGAACCATGAGAATGAGGAGTGCGTTCGCAGCAGGTTTTCTTTTAAACATGTCTCATTGAATATGGCCGCAGATTCAGTATTTACTATCATCTGGTTTAGGGCTTCTATCCCTCTAATTATTTTCCTATCATCAGAGCTTAGCTGAAAGAGGAGTTCTCAAAAAACTCATTTTCGTTATTTCAAGGTGAATAAAAATAGTTAATTACTATAGAATGTATTACACTTATTTATACAAATTGCACAAAGTTTCGAACCACTATGGTTCATTCTCAAGTGAAAATAAATTGATTGATGCCACCTAAAATGCCATCATGATTAAGCCACCCAAAAGGTGGCACGGGCATGAATAGCCCATAAGTGGTGGCCCTTTTGAGCCACCACTTGAGCTCAAGTGGTGTCTCAATATATCTATATATATATATATATATATATATATATATTTATATATATAGTGTGTGTGTGCTAAATGACAGTGGTCCCAGGACAGAGCCTGGGGCACTCCAGTTACACTTACATCTTTTTTCCATTTTGAATTAACACCATTTACACTACCACTCTATTTCTTTAGTTATAGCTATACCCTAATCCATGTTTATAAAGCACTCTTAATACCGTGAGACTCTATCTTTTTAATCAGTCTTTCATGTGGCACTGTATCAGAGTCTTTGCTAAAGGCAAGGTACGCACTTCACAACTGCCTTAACTTAGCTTGAATAAAATGATGAAATTTTTTTTAAACATGAATGGCCATATGTTAAACCATGTTGTGAATCATTTATTAATTTATATTTTCTACATGAAGACGAATGGTATTTGCATATCAATTCTAGTAATTTTCCTACAATAGACGTTAGGCTAATTGGCCGATAGTTTTACGCAAGTGATCAATCTCTTTTCTTAAAAAAAAAATGTCACCTCTTTAGCAACCTTCCATGACTCCGGCACTCTGTCTGACAAATGATTTATTAAATATGGTAGACTGGCTCGAAAAGCTCCCTTTTGCATTTTTTAAACACCCTGAATAGGTCCATTAAAAGTTCTTCGTCCGTCACTGGGGATTTGTTTGGTTTGAGTTCCCTATTTCCTCAATAACATCCTCAATGGTAACAGCTAAACTAGTCAACCTATCCTCGTCCCAACACACATAGACTTGTTTGGCTGAAGGCATAGTTTTAAGTTCCTCTTTAGTAAATACAGAGATAAAATATATATTAAAAATACTACTCATCGCTTTGTCATTATCTGTTATCTGACCAATGTTAACTTTTAATGGACCTATCCTCTCACTAATCTTTGTTCGAATTAACTGAAAAAAACTTTAGGATTTGTCTTTGCTTGCCCTGCTATGGGAACTTCGTAATTTTTTTTTCCCCCGTTATCTCTGTTTTTTAAGGTGCATGTGGAGACTTTTCCAAATATTAAATATAGTAAAAAAAATTTCCCGTTATTTGGCATCAGCGTCGTAAAAAATTCATCCCTATATGTTAAGAAATGGATTTCTTACGATTTTTTTTTTAAATGCGTGCGCGAAGAGCAGCTGCCAGTAGTGGTAACACCTCCTTCATTTTGCTTCTTAGACTCCTACTGTTTGTGTGAAATATACCCTAATTATATTGTTAATATACCTGACTGAATTATGATAAAATAGAAGATAGCATATTTGTTACAAACGGCCGTTAGCAAAACCACGTTGTGAGTCATTAATTATTCTTTTTTCAAGATGCAGAGGAATGGCTTTTGCAATTGTCGATTCAAGCAATTTTCCAAAAATAGACGTTAGGCTAATTGGGCAATTGCTGGAAGAAAGGAACGCCAGAAACGCTGCGCGTGCTAGTTGCTTTACAAGACTGTAATTACCATATTTGTATCCTAACATTCCTTATGTACATTCTTGTATATGCAAAATTTAATAAATAAATAAATAAAGTGATATATCTTCTTTTTCGCAAAATGGTTCAATCCACGATTCCGGCACTGAATAGCAATATGCCAGAAATGGCCCTCATCTTTTCCCTTAAGCCACAGAATGGAAGTGAGGGAATTCGATTCTTTTTAAATGAAGAATAGTTACTGTTGGTTTGAGAAAGCAAATATTGAAATGGAAAATTTGAAACTTTCCATATACTTTATTGTAAAGGTACACTTCTACTTATGTGCAGTGGCTAAAGAAAAGATAACTTGAGCTTCAAACTAATTTTGATACACTATTATAAAGTCAAGTACATAAATACTAAACATATATTCATGTAAATAACTACAACATCAAGTGGAACATCATTATATAAAAAGACCGGTTGTTACATTAGCTAAATACCTGCCTACTGTTGTAAATTTATTTGTTAGACTTGTCTAATAGCAGTTTAAATAAAAACAGGCAGATTTTTTTATTGTTTTATTTTAGGATTTAAAATTCAGATTTAGGAATTACTTACATAAATAATGTTGATTCCAGGAGTAACTCCTGCCTTAGTACCAACCATATGACATATGTACCAACTATACATATGGCTGCTACTAAGGATTGGTACAGTGACCCGTGTTAGTAATATGACGGACCATGCACATGATACCGGCAGTGGTCTCCATCAGAGTGCTGCTAATATTACTCTCTGAATGAAGAAGTCCATATCTCCCTTTATAAGGGAGATCAATGGTATATATGAACCTATTCTGTGCCTCGGGTGCCAAGTCTTCAGAGGTTAGACCGTACAGTGGTCCTGATTGGCCTATCTCATAATTGATATGTCCACGAGACGTATAGCTCACGGCATGAACAAATACCATAGCCAGAACTTCGTGTTCATGGATGTTTGCTGGAGGAATGTCATTCCGCAACACAGGATAAACGATAGACTGGCCATAGCCTCGGAAAGCTATGAACAGGTCAATGCCACCCACTGTTTCCATGATTGCTTGGAGACCTCGGGTTTCTGGTTCAGTGAAGGGTGTGACGCCTTTGTAAGTCTCACTACAAGGGTCGAATGGAGTGCTGAAGCTCCATTCCAAGTCCATGTCACGGATCAGGCTCACTCCTTTGCACCCTCTATCAAGGTGGGTCTGGCGATTCTTTCTCCACAGCCTAGAGTAAACAATAATGTTAGAATCATGACAATGAATTTTGTTTTAAAAACTAAAAGGTTGGTATTATTTCCCATAATAAACTGCTATATGTATTATCTCATTACTAGTCACGACTTGGGATACACACGCTTCTGGGCAATAATGTGCAGAGTGTATTGTAAAACTGCAGGGGTCTTTATGACCCCTGCAGTTTTACAATACTTCTGCACTGTGTCTTCTGTCTTCACTGTGCGAGGTTGTGTGGCATGAACACTGCACGGTGTTGCATATCGTGTACACTGTTGACTGACCTGGCACTCTCGGAGGTGAAGGAGTAATGATAGCCGTCCGGGTTGACGACAGGCACGATGTACCACTCCGTCCTCTTCAGCAGGTCTCGCCAAGAATCGTCTGTAATCAGAAGGTTCAGGATATACAGAGAGACGGCAGGAGAGATCCATTCACGAGCATGGATACCTGGAACAACGGGATAGAGATTGGGAAATAATTAGCTATTATTTTATATTGTCACTTATCATTATTAACTCTATTATCTTACTTATAATTGTTATATACGCAATATGTTATATATACACTGTATTGCTAACTCTATTGGCTATTCAGGACGAACAAGCTCCTCTCTCTTACCAGCTTCGATCCAGATCTTTGTCTTGGGTTCATCGGAGAATGGATCTGTGACTTTAATCACCAGGACTTGGCGCCCCTCCTCCGTGGTGGCTGCCGTTAGCACCTGCACGAAGCAGCCTCCCATTTCCTTCACCCAGTTTATGAACTTCTCGACGTCTGCCGTATTGTGGTAGACGTTCCAATCCATCGGATGTTCTGTGGGATTCGTTGGGTTATAATATAAAAAACTGTAAACCTTATGCAATATATCATTAACAACATATAGTATGAGGTATTAAAATCTATTGTTCTAGTTTTGTTTAAATTTATGACAATAAGAAAGAGGATTTCCACAGTTTCTTAGCAAACATCTTACATATACGTGAAATATATGGACAGTATGAAATATATCTTCAGTATATATGGACAGTGTAAATTCTACTAAATCAATCAAATTTATTTATATTCTCAATCATATGCAAATTGGGTATTTGAGCGAGCATGTATTTACCTCTGTTGTTTTTGGTTGTCTCCATAAAAATCCGCTCCTGCTGCACCAGACTCATCACATCCTCCACCTCCACCCAGTACCTCATCTCTGAGGACTCCAGCACCTGCTGTACCAACGTACTCCTACAGGTCGAGCTTACCAGAATCTACAAAGATGACGCATGATTATGAGTGGCCCTCCAATATACTATAAATTACAAAACCACACACATGAAAATGAAGCAACGACAACGTTTCGGCCAAGTATATACACAATTCATGCAAGAAAGTTGTCTGACAGCAAACAGTTCACTTACCTGGGCGTGGGTTGTATTGTCGCCCCAAATATCGAAGTAACCGCCGTTTTCTAGTTCCCGGATCACATCGTTATTTTTTAACACGTCAACACTCCACATCTGTCCACAAACAACATGTTAGATAAAACCTCTACATTTTTGTGGTATTGTGTGCCACAACCCACCACAGTTCCCGACTTCACGGGTACCTATATACTGTTAGATACAAATCTAACTGATGTTAGACAAATCCCAAAGGTTTTCATATAAAAGAAAGATTAATCAATTTACATGGAAATATATGTCTGCTGAGACTGATGGATGCCCACTACTCTCGTAAAAGAAAAGTAAACTTCAGTATGCATTTAAAATTGTTTCGCATAAATAATGCCTTACGTTGTTGAAAGAATGACACTTAAAATTCAAAACCAATAGACACTATTAATGGCGTAAATCACGAAGTAATTACCACGAGATAAATAATGAAAGAAACTCACCTGAATGCTTGCATCGCCCTGGACGAGCGTAGCCAAACACAGGCAAAACACAGGCAAAACAGGCAGCATCTTGGAATACAACAAGCACTGCGGAGACACAAGTACTTAAACCTTTAATCCTTGGTGATACTAAGACACAGAAGCACAAGATGCGAGATTATGCTTCCAGTCGCAGCTTATATTGGCCGGTAAAGGTGAGATTGTAGGGACAGGTGTAATTGGTCCCGCTAGAGTAACGGGTAACATGATTAAAGTATTCAATTTACTGAGAGGGGTATAACAAAAGGAATATAAAAAAGCTGTAAATATAAGAGCAGTTAGTAAATTGGATAAAGTTTGATTTAGAAAATACCTGGGTAAATAGTGGTTTAGAAATGTGATAGTAGATTTCAGGAAAAAATTATCATACCGGATATTGGATCGCTGCAGTGTTTTATATATGAATTTGAATTATACATGAATCAACATCTATTACGTTAACAGTTATGTCTTTAGTAGATTAAACACACTATTTCAAAACCAGTATTTTCGTGTGATTTTCCTGTGTCTATCTTTCCCAATTTATATCCATTGTTTCTTGTTTCAGTTGGTACTGATGTTTTAATATCTTTGTATGCTCATTTCCAATATGTATAAAAACAAAATAATGAAAAAAACTTAAAAAGGAATGTATTCCACCATACGAGGCCGCTCTTATTTATATTCAACAAAACTCGTTCATATTATATATCTAATCTAAGAACATTAGATCATACATATACAAAAATCGGTAAGTAGGGAAATTAACATGAAAGAAGACTCACTATCACTTCAAGTTTATCTAAATAGGGTTTTGAAATGGTCAAAAGATTAGCAGATGCAGTTTTATGCTGATAAATGTAAAGTTCTGAGGCTAGGTAATGATGATAAATTTACAAGTACGAGCTAGACGGTGTTGAGATTGCGAAGTTTGATTGCGAAAGGGATCTGGGTGTTACGATTAGTAAGAATTTAAAACCAAATTATCAATGCATGAATGTTCGAAATGAGGTAAATAGGACACTGGGATTTATTAATCGAAGCGTTAGTAACAAGACACCTGGTATTGTTCTTCAGTAATATCTTGCTCTGGTTAGGGCCCCATTTAGATTATTCAGTTCAGTTTTGGTCGCCGTACTATAGAATGGATATAACATAAGAACAAGGCAACTGCAGAAGGCCTATACGAGGCAGCTCCTATTTATAACCACCCAATCCCACTCATATACATGTCCAACCCATGCTTGAAACAATCGAGGGATCCCACCTCCACATTGAAAATAAGAACAAAGGCAACTACAGAAGGTCTATTGGCCCATACGAGGCAGCTCCTATTTATAACCACCCAATCCCACTCATATACATGTCCAACCCATGCTTGAAACAATCGAGGGACCCCACCTCCACCACGTTACACGGCAATTGGTTCCACAAATCAACAACCCTGTTACTGAACCAGTATTTACCCAAGTCTTTCCTAAATCTAAACTTGTCCAATTTATACCCATTGTTTCGTGTTCTGTCTTGTGTTGATATTTTTAATACCCTATTAATATCCTCCCTGTTATGTCCATTCATCCACTTGTAAACTTCTATCATGTCACCCCTAACTCTTCGCCTTTCCAGTGAATGCAACTTAAGCTTGGTTAATCTTTCTTCATATGAAAGATTTCTAATTTGGGGAATTAACTTAGTCATCCTACGTTGGACACGTTCAAGTGAATTCATCAATCAATTTATTTTTTATGAAATGGGAGACATCTCCAGTCACGCAGGGTGCAGTCGCACCTCAACAGATCTTCAGTATCATCTATTGGTACTAATAATGGCTCAAAAGGGCCACCACTTATGGGCTATTCATGCCCGTGCCACCTTTTGGGTGGCTTAATCTTGATGGCATTATAGGTGGCATCAATCAATCAATTTATTTTCACTTGAGAATGAACCATGCGTTGAGGAGAACCATGAGAATGAGGAGTGCGTTCGCAGCAGGTTTTCTTTTAAACATGTCTCATTGAATATGGCCGCAGATTCAGTATTTACTATCATCTGGTTTAGGGCTTCTATCCCTCTAATTATTTTCCTATCATCAGAGCTTAGCTGAAAGAGGAGTTCTCAAAAAACTCATTTTCGTTATTTCAAGGTGAATAAAAATAGTTAATTACTATAGAATGTATTACACTTATTTATACAAATTGCACAAAGTTTCGAACCACTATGGTTCATTCTCAAGTGAAAATAAATTGATTGATGCCACCTAAAATGCCATCATGATTAAGCCACCCAAAAGGTGGCACGGGCATGAATAGCCCATAAGTGGTGGCCCTTTTGAGCCACCACTTGAGCTCAAGTGGTGTCTCAATATATCTATATATATATATATATATATATATATATATATATATATATATATATATATATATATATATATATATATATATATATATATATATATATATATATATATATATATATATATATATATATATATATATATATATATATATATATATATATATATATATATATATATATATATATATATATATATATATATATATATATATATATATATATATATATATATATATATATATATATATATATATATATATATATATATATATATATATATATATATATATATATATATATATATATATATATATATATATATATATATATATATATATATATATATATATTTATATATATAGTGTGTGTGTGCTAAATGACAGTGGTCCCAGGACAGAGCCTGGGGCACTCCAGTTACACTTACATCTTTTTTCCATTTTGAATTAACACCATTTACACTACCACTCTATTTCTTTAGTTATAGCTATACCCTAATCCATGTTTATAAAGCACTCTTAATACCGTGAGACTCTATCTTTTTAATCAGTCTTTCATGTGGCACTGTATCAGAGTCTTTGCTAAAGGCAAGGTACGCACTTCACAACTGCCTTAACTTAGCTTGAATAAAATGATGAAATTTTTTTTAAACATGAATGGCCATATGTTAAACCATGTTGTGAATCATTTATTAATTTATATTTTCTACATGAAGACGAATGGTATTTGCATATCAATTCTAGTAATTTTCCTACAATAGACGTTAGGCTAATTGGCCGATAGTTTTACGCAAGTGATCAATCTCTTTTCTTAAAAAAAAAATGTCACCTCTTTAGCAACCTTCCATGACTCCGGCACTCTGTCTGACAAATGATTTATTAAATATGGTAGACTGGCTCGAAAAGCTCCCTTTTGCATTTTTTAAACACCCTGAATAGGTCCATTAAAAGTTCTTCGTCCGTCACTGGGGATTTGTTTGGTTTGAGTTCCCTATTTCCTCAATAACATCCTCAATGGTAACAGCTAAACTAGTCAACCTATCCTCGTCCCAACACATA
>NC_091202.1:726185-769514 GCF_040958095.1 Procambarus clarkii
TGGTGGTGGAGTGTGGCAGCAGGTGGTGGTTATGGTGGTGGAGTGTGGCAGCAGGTGGTGGTTATGGTGGTGGAGTGTGGCAGCAGGTGGTGGTTATGGTGGTGGAGTGTGGCAGCAGGTGGTGGTTATGGTGGTGGAGTGTGGCAGCAGGTGGTGGTTATGGTGGTGGAGTGTGGCAGCAGGTGGTGGTTATGGTGGTGGAGTGTGGCAGCAGGTGGTGGTTATGGTGGTGGAGTGTGGCAGCAGGTGGTGGTTATGGTGGTGGAGTGTGGCAGCAGGTGGTGGTTATGGTGGTGGAGTGTGGCAGCAGGTGGTGGTTATGGTGGTGGAGTGTGGCAGCAGGTGGTGGTTATGGTGGTGGAGTGTGGCAGCAGGTGGTGGTTATGGTGGTGGAGTGTGGCAGCAGGTGGTGGTTATGGTGGTGGAGTGTGGCAGCAGGTGGTGGTTATGGTGGTGGAGTGTGGCAGCAGGTGGTGGTTATGGTGGTGGAGTGTGGCAGCAGGTGGTGGTTATGGTGAGTGGAGTGTGGCAGCAGGTGGTGGTTATGGTGGTGGAGTGTGGCAGCAGGTGGTGGTTATGGTGGTGGAGTGTGGCAGCAGGTGGTGGTTATGGTAGGTGGAGTGTGGCAGCAGGTGGTGGTTATGGTGGTGGAGTGTGGCAGCAGGTGGTGGTTATGGTGGTGGAGTGTGGCAGCAGGTGGTGGTTATGGTGGTGGAGTGTGGCAGCAGGTGGTGGTTATGGTGGTGGAGTGTGGCAGCAGGTGGTGGTTATGGTGGTGGAGTGTGGCAGCAGGTGGTGGTTATGGTGGTGGAGTGTGGCAGCAGGTGGTGGTTATGGTGGTGGAGTGTGGCAGCAGGTGGTGGTTATGGTGGTGGAGTGTGGCAGCAGGTGGTGGTTATGGTGGTGGAGTGTGGCAGCAGGTGGTGGTTATGGTGGTGGAGTGTGGCAGCAGGTGGTGGTTATGGTGGTGGAGTGTGGCAGCAGGTGGTGGTTATGGTGGTGGAGTGTGGCAGCAGGTGGTGGTTATGGTGGTGGAGTGTGGCAGCAGGTGGTGGTTATGGTGGTGGAGTGTGGCAGCAGGTGGTGGTTATGGTGGTGGAGTGTGGCAGCAGGTGGTGGTTATGGTGGTGGAGTGTGGCAGCAGGTGGTGGTTATGGTGGTGGAGTGTGGCAGCAGGTGGTGGTTATGGTGGTGGAGTGTGGCAGCAGGTGGTGGTTATGGTGGTGGAGTGTGGCAGCAGGTGGTGGTTATGGTGGTGGAGTGTGGCAGCAGGTGGTGGTTATGGTGGTGGAGTGTGGCAGCAGGTGGTGGTTATGGTGGTGGAGTGTGGCAGCAGGTGGTGGTTATGGTGGTGGAGTGTGGCAGCAGGTGGTGGTTATGGTGGTGGAGTGTGGCAGCAGGTGGTGGTTATGGTGGTGGAGTGTGGCAGCAGGTGGTGGTTATGGTGGTGGAGTGTGGCAGCAGGTGGTGGTTATGGTGGTGGAGTGTGGCAGCAGGTGGTGGTTATGGTGGTGGAGTGTGGCAGCAGGTGGTGGTTATGGTGGTGGAGTGTGGCAGCAGGTGGTGGTTATGGTGGTGGAGTGTGGCAGCAGGTGGTGGTTATGGTGGTGGAGTGTGGCAGCAGGTGGTGGTTATGGTGGTGGAGTGTGGCAGCAGGTGGTGGTTATGGTGGTGGAGTGTGGCAGCAGGTGGTGGTTATGGTGGTGGAGTGTGGCAGCAGGTGGTGGTTATGGTGGTGGAGTGTGGCAGCAGGTGGTGGTTATGGTGGTGGAGTGTGGCAGCAGGTGGTGGTTATGGTGGTGGAGTGTGGCAGCAGGTGGTGGTTATGGTGGTGGAGTGTGGCAGCAGGTGGTGGTTATGGTGGTGGAGTGTGGCAGCAGGTGGTGGTTATGGTGGTGGAGTGTGGCAGCAGGTGGTGGTTATGGTGGTGGAGTGTGGCAGCAGGTGGTGGTTATGGTGGTGGAGTGTGGCAGCAGGTGGTGGTTATGGTGGTGGAGTGTGGCAGCAGGTGGTGGTTATGGTGGTGGAGTGTGGCAGCAGGTGGTGGTTATGGTGGTGGAGTGTGGCAGCAGGTGGTGGTTATGGTGGTGGAGTGTGGCAGCAGGTGGTGGTTATGGTGGTGGAGTGTGGCAGCAGGTGGTGGTTATGGTGGTGGAGTGTGGCAGCAGGTGGTGGTTATGGTGGTGGAGTGTGGCAGCAGGTGGTGGTTATGGTGGTGGAGTGTGGCAGCAGGTGGTGGTTATGGTGGTGGAGTGTGGCAGCAGGTGGTGGTTATGGTGGTGGAGTGTGGCAGCAGGTGGTGGTTATGGTGGTGGAGTGTGGCAGCAGGTGGTGGTTATGGTGGTGGAGTGTGGCAGCAGGTGGTGGTTATGGTGGTGGAGTGTGGCAGCAGGTGGTGGTTATGGTGGTGGAGTGTGGCAGCAGGTGGTGGTTATGGTGGTGGAGTGTGGCAGCAGGTGGTGGTTATGGTGGTGGAGTGTGGCAGCAGGTGGTGGTTATGGTGGTGGAGTGTGGCAGCAGGTGGTGGTTATGGTGGTGGAGTGTGGCAGCAGGTGGTGGTTATGGTGGTGGAGTGTGGCAGCAGGTGGTGGTTATGGTGGTGGAGTGTGGCAGCAGGTGGTGGTTATGGTGGTGGAGTGTGGCAGCAGGTGGTGGTTATGGTGGTGGAGTGTGGCAGCAGGTGGTGGTTATGGTGGTGGAGTGTGGCAGCAGGTGGTGGTTATGGTGGTGGAGTGTGGCAGCAGGTGGTGGTTATGGTGGTGGAGTGTGGCAGCAGGTGGTGGTTATGGTGGTGGAGTGTGGCAGCAGGTGGTGGTTATGGTGGTGGAGTGTGGCAGCAGGTGGTGGTTATGGTGGTGGAGTGTGGCAGCAGGTGGTGGTTATGGTGGTGGAGTGTGGCAGCAGGTGGTGGTTATGGTGGTGGAGTGTGGCAGCAGGTGGTGGTTATGGTGGTGGAGTGTGGCAGCAGGTGGTGGTTATGGTGTGGAGTGTGGCAGCAGGTGGTGGTTATGGTGGTGGAGTGTGGCAGCAGGTGGTGGTTATGGTGGTGGAGTGTGGCAGCAGGTGGTGGTTATGGTGGTGGAGTGTGGCAGCAGGTGGTGGTTATGGTGGTGGAGTGTGGCAGCAGGTGGTGGTTATGGTGGTGGAGTGTGGCAGCAGGTGGTGGTTATGGTGGTGGAGTGTGGCAGCAGGTGGTGGTTATGGTGGTGGAGTGTGGCAGCAGGTGGTGGTTATGGTGGTGGAGTGTGGCAGCAGGTGGTGGTTATGGTGGTGGAGTGTGGCAGCAGGTGGTGGTTATGGTGGTGGAGTGTGGCAGCAGGTGGTGGTTATGGTGGTGGAGTGTGGCAGCAGGTGGTGGTTATGGTGGTGGAGTGTGGCAGCAGGTGGTGGTTATGGTGGTGGAGTGTGGCAGCAGGTGGTGGTTATGGTGGTGGAGTGTGGCAGCAGGTGGTGGTTATGGTGGTGGAGTGTGGCAGCAGGTGGTGGTTATGGTGGTGGAGTGTGGCAGCAGGTGGTGGTTATGGTGGTGGAGTGTGGCAGCAGGTGGTGGCTATGGTGGTGGAGTGTGGCAGCAGATGGTGGTTATCGTGGTGGATTGTGGCTTCAAGTGGTGGTTATGGTGGTGGAGTGTGGCAGCAGGTGGTGGTTATGGTGGTGGAGTGTGCCAGCAGGTGGTGGTTATTGTGATGGAGTGTGGCAGCAGATGGTGGTTATCAAGGTAGAGTGTGGCTTCAAGTGGTGGTTATGGTGGTGGAGTGTGGCAGCAGGTGGTGGTTATGGTGGTGGAGTGTGGCAGCAGGTGGTGGTTATGGTGGTGGAGTGTGGCAGCAGGTGGTGGTTATGGTGGTGGAGTGGGGCAGCAGGTGGTGGTTATGGTGGTGGAGTGTGGCAGCAGGTGGTGGTTATCATGGTGAAGTGTGGCAGCAGGTGGTGGTTATGGTGGTGGAGTGTGGCAGCAGGTGGTGGTTATGGTGGTGGAGTGTGGCAGCAGGTGGTGGTTATGGTGGTGGAGTGTGGCAGCAGGTGGTGGTTATGGTGGTGGAGTGTGGCAGCAGGTGGTGGTTATGGTGGTGGAGTGTGGCAGCAGGTGGTGGTTATCGTGGTGGAGTGTGGCAGCAGGTGGTGGTTATGGTGGTGGAGTGTGGCAGCAGGTGGTGGTTATGGTGGTGGAGTGTGGCAGCAGGTGGTGGTTATGGTGGTGGAGTGTGGCAGCAGGTGGTGGTTATGGTGGTGGAGTGTGGCAGCAGGTGGTGGTTATGGTGGTGGAGTGTGGCAGCAGGTGGTGGTTATGGTGGTGGAGTATGGCAGCAGGTGGTGGTTATGGTGGTGGAGTGTGGCAGCAGGTGGTGGTTATGGTGGTGGAGTGTGGCAGCAGGTGGTGGTTATGGTGGTGGAGTGTGGCAGCAGGTGGTGGCTATGGTGGTTGAGTGTGGCAGCAGATGGTGGTTATGGTGGTGGAGTGTGGCTTCAAGTGGTGGTTATGGTGGTGGAGTGTGGCAGCAGGTGGTGGTTATGGTGGTGGAGTGTGCCAGCAGGTGGTGGTTATGGTGATGGAGTGTGGCAGCAGATGGTGGTTATCAAGGTGGAGTGTGGCTTCAAGTGGTGGTTATGGTGGTGGAGTGTGGCAGCAGGTGGTGGTTATGGTGGTGGAGTGTGGCAGCAGGTGGTGGTTATGGTGGTGGAGTGTGGCAGCAGGTGGTGGTTATAGTGGTGGAGTGTGGCAGCAGGTGGTGGTTATGGTGGAGTGTGGCAGCAGGTGGTGGTTATGGTGGTGGAGTTTGGCAGCAGGTGGTGGTTATGGTGGTAGAGTGTGGCAGCAGGTGGTGGTTATGGTGGTGGAGTGTGGCAGCAGGTGGTGGTTATGGTGGTGGAGTGTGGCAGCAGGTGGTGGTTTTGGTGGTGGAGTGTGGCAGCAGGGTGGTGGTTATGGTGGTGGAGTGTGGCAGCAGGTGGTGGTTATGGTGGTGGAGTGTGGCAGCAGGTGGTGGTTATGGTGGTGGAGTGTGGCAGCAGGTGGTGGTTATGGTGGTGGAGTGTGGCAGCAGGTGGTGGTTATGGTGGTGGAGTGTGGCAGCAGGTGGTGGTTATGGTGGTGGAGTGTGGCAGAAGATGGTGGTTATGGTGGTGGAGTGTGGCAGCAGGTGGTGGTTATGGTGGTGGAGTGTGGCAGCAGGTGGTGGTTATGGTGGTGGAGTGTGGCAGCAGGTGGTGGTTATGGTGGTGGAGTGTGGCAGCAGGTGGTGGTTAGGGTGGTGGAGTTTGGCAGCAGGTGGTGGTTATGGTGGTGGAGTGTGGCAGCAGGTGGTGGCTATGGTGGTGGAGTGTGGCAGCAGATGGTGGTTATCGTGGTGGATTGTGGCTTCAAGTGGTGGTTATGGTGGTGGAGTGTGGCAGCAGGTGGTGGTTATGGTGGTGGAGTGTGCCAGCAGGTGGTGGTTATTGTGATGGAGTGTGGCAGCAGATGGTGGTTATCAAGGTGGAGTGTGGCTTCAAGTGGTGGTTATGGTGGTGGAGTGTGGTAGCAGGTGGTGGTTATGGTGGTGGAGTGTGTCAGCAGGTGGTGGTTATGGTAGTGGGGTGTGGCAGCAGGTGGTGGTTATAGTGGTGGAGTGTGGCAGCTGGTGGTGGTTATGGTGGTGGAGTGTGGCAGCAGGTGGTGGTTAAGGTAGTGGAGTGTGGCAGCAGGTGGTGGTTATGGTGGTGGAGTGTGGCAGCAGGTGGTGGTTATGGTGGTGGAGTGTGGCCGCAGGTGGTGGTTATGGTGGTGGAGTGTGGCAGCAGGTGGTGGTTTTGGTGGTGGAGTGTGGCAGCAGGTGGTGGTTATGGTGGTGGAGTGTGGCAGCAGGTGGTGGTTATGGTGGTGGAGTGTGGCAGCAGGTGGTGGTTATGGTGGTGGAGTGTGGCAGCAGGTGGTGGTTATGGTGGTGGAATGTGGCAGCAGGTGGTATTTATGGTGGTGGAGTGTGGCAGCAGGTGGTGGTTATGGTGGTGGAGTGTGGCAGCAGGTGGTGGTTATGGTAGTGGAGTGTGGCAGCAGGTGGTGGTTATCGTGGTGGAGTGTGGCAGCAGGTGGTGGTTATGGTGGTGGAGTGTGGCAGCAGGTGGTGGTTATGGTGGTGGAGTGTGGCAGCAGGTGGTGGTTATGGTGGTGGAGTGTGGCAGCAGGTGGTGGTTATGGTGGTGGAGTGTGGCAGCAGGTGGTGGTTATGGTGGTGGAGTGTGGCAGCAGGTGGTGGTTATGGTGGTGGAGTTTGGCAGCAGGTGGTGGTTATGGTGGTAGAGTGTGGCAGCAGGTGGTGGTTATGGTGGTGGAGTGTGGCAGCAGGTGGTGGTTATGGTGGTGGAGTGTGGCAGCAGGTGGTGGTTTTGGTGGTGGAGTGTGGCAGCAGGTGGTGGTTATGGTTGTGGAGTGTGGCAGCAGGTGGTGGTTATGGTGGTGGAGTGTTGCAGCAGGTTGTGGTTATTGTGGTGGAGTGTGGCAGCAGGTGGTGGTTATGGTGGTGGAGTGTGGCAGCAGGTGGTGGTTATGGTGGTGGAGTGTGGCCGCAGGTGGTGGTTATGGTGGTGGAGTGTGGCAGCAGGTGGTGGTTTTGGTGGTGGAGTGTGGCAGCAGGTGGTGGTTATGGTGGTGGAGTGTGGCAGCAGGTGGTGGTTATGGTGGTGGAGTGTGGCAGCAGGTGGTGGTTATGGTGGTGGAGTGTGGCAGCAGGTGGTGGTTATGGTGGTGGAATGTGGCAGCAGGTGGTATTTATGGTGGTGGAGTGTGGCAGCAGGTGGTGGTTATGGTGGTGGAGTGTGGCAGCAGGTGGTGGTTATGGTAGTGGAGTGTGGCAGCAGGTGGTGGTTATCGTGGTGGAGTGTGGCAGCAGGTGGGGGTTATGGTGGTGGAGTGTGGCAGCAGGTGGTGGTTATGGTGGTGGAGTGTGGCAGCAGGTGGTGGTTATGGTGGTGGAGTGTGGCAGCAGGTGGTGGTTATGGTGGTGGAGTGTGGCAGCAGGTGGTGGTTATGGTGGTGGAGTGTGGCAGCAGGTGGTGGTTATGGTGGTGGAGTTTGGCAGCAGGTGGTGGTTATGGTGGTAGAGTGTGGCAGCAGGTAGTGGTTATGGTGGTGGAGTGTGGCAGCAGGTGGTGGTTATGGTGGTGGAGTGTGGCAGCAGGTGGTGGTTAAGGTAGTGGAGTTTGGCAGCAGGTGGTGGTTATGGTGGTAGAGTGTGGCAGCAGGTGGTGGTTATGGTGGTGGAGTGTGGCAGCAGGTGGTGGTTATGGTGGTGGAGTGTGGCAGCAGGTGGTGGTTTTGGTGGTGGAGTGTGGCAGCAGGGTGGTGGTTATGGTGGTGGAGTGTGGCAGCAGGTGGTGGTTATGGTGGTGGAGTGTGGCAGCAGGTGGTGGTTATGGTGGTGGAGTGTGGCAGCAGGTGGTGGTTATGGTGGTGGAGTGTGGCAGCAGGTGGTGGTTATGGTGGTGGAGTGTGGCAGCAGGTGGTGGTTATGGTGGTGGAGTGTGGCAGCAGGTGGTGGTTATGGTGGTGGAGTGTGGCAGCAGGTGGTGGTTAGGGTGGTGGAGTTTGGCAGCAGGTGGTGGTTATGGTGGTGGAGTGTGGCAGCAGGTGGTGGCTATGGTGGTGGAGTGTGGCAGCAGATGGTGGTTATCGTGGTGGATTGTGGCTTCAAGTGGTGGTTATGGTGGTGGAGTGTGGCAGCAGGTGGTGGTTAGGGTGGTGGAGTTTGGCAGCAGGTGGTGGTTATGGTGGTGGAGTGTGGCAGCAGGTGGTGGCTATGGTGGTGGAGTGTGGCAGCAGATGGTGGTTATCGTGGTGGATTGTGGCTTCAAGTGGTGGTTATGGTGGTGGAGTGTGGCAGCAGGTGGTGGTTATGGTGGTGGAGTGTGCCAGCAGGTGGTGGTTATTGTGATGGAGTGTGGCAGCAGATGGTGGTTATCAAGGTAGAGTGTGGCTTCAAGTGGTGGTTATGGTGGTGGAGTGTGGCAGCAGGTGGTGGTTATGGTGGTGGAGTGTGGCAGCAGGTGGTGGTTATGGTGGTGGAGTGTGGCAGCAGGTGGTGGTTATGGTGGTGGAGTGGGGCAGCAGGTGGTGGTTATGGTGGTGGAGTGTGGCAGCAGGTGGTGGTTATCATGGTGAAGTGTGGCAGCAGGTGGTGGTTATGGTGGTGGAGTGTGGCAGCAGGTGGTGGTTATGGTGGTGGAGTGTGGCAGCAGGTGGTGGTTATGGTGGTGGAGTGTGGCAGCAGGTGGTGGTTATGGTGGTGGAGTGTGGCAGCAGGTGGTGGTTATGGTGGTGGAGTGTGGCAGCAGGTGGTGGTTATCGTGGTGGAGTGTGGCAGCAGGTGGTGGTTATGGTGGTGGAGTGTGGCAGCAGGTGGTGGTTATGGTGGTGGAGTGTGGCAGCAGGTGGTGGTTATGGTGGTGGAGTGTGGCAGCAGGTGGTGGTTATGGTGGTGGAGTGTAGCAGCAGGTGGTGGTTATGGTGGTGGAGTGTGGCAGCAGGTGGTGGTTATGGTGGTGGAGTATGGCAGCAGGTGGTGGTTATGGTGGTGGAGTGTGGCAGCAGGTGGTGGTTATGGTGGTGGAGTGTGGCAGCAGGTGGTGGTTATGGTGGTGGAGTGTGGCAGCAGGTGGTGGCTATGGTGGTTGAGTGTGGCAGCAGATGGTGGTTATGGTGGTGGAGTGTGGCTTCAAGTGGTGGTTATGGTGGTGGAGTGTGGCAGCAGGTGGTGGTTATGGTGGTGGAGTGTGCCAGCAGGTGGTGGTTATGGTGATGGGGTGTGGCAGCAGATGGTGGTTATCAAGGTGGAGTGTGGCTTCAAGTGGTGGTTATGGTGGTGGAGTGTGGCAGCAGGTGGTGGTTATGGTGGTGGAGTGTGGCAGCAGGTGGTGGTTATGGTGGTGGAGTGTGGCAGCAGGTGGTGGTTATAGTGGTGGAGTGTGGCAGCAGGTGGTGGTTATGGTGGAGTGTGGCAGCAGGTGGTGGTTATGGTGGTGGAGTTTGGCAGCAGGTGGTGGTTATGGTGGTAGAGTGTGGCAGCAGGTGGTGGTTATGGTGGTGGAGTGTGGCAGCAGGTGGTGGTTATGGTGGTGGAGTGTGGCAGCAGGTGGTGGTTTTGGTGGTGGAGTGTGGCAGCAGGGTGGTGGTTATGGTGGTGGAGTGTGGCAGCAGGTGGTGGTTATGGTGGTGGAGTGTGGCAGCAGGTGGTGGTTATGGTGGTGGAGTGTGGCAGCAGGTGGTGGTTATGGTGGTGGAGTGTGGCAGCAGGTGGTGGTTATGGTGGTGGAGTGTGGCAGCAGGTGGTGGTTATGGTGGTGGAGTGTGGCAGAAGATGGTGGTTATGGTGGTGGAGTGTGGCAGCAGGTGGTGGTTATGGTGGTGGAGTGTGGCAGCAGGTGGTGGTTATGGTGGTGGAGTGTGGCAGCAGGTGGTGGTTATGGTGGTGGAGTGTGGCAGCAGGTGGTGGTTAGGGTGGTGGAGTTTGGCAGCAGGTGGTGGTTATGGTGGTGGAGTGTGGCAGCAGGTGGTGGCTATGGTGGTGGAGTGTGGCAGCAGATGGTGGTTATCGTGGTGGATTGTGGCTTCAAGTGGTGGTTATGGTGGTGGAGTGTGGCAGCAGGTGGTGGTTATGGTGGTGGAGTGTGCCAGCAGGTGGTGGTTATTGTGATGGAGTGTGGCAGCAGATGGTGGTTATCAAGGTGGAGTGTGGCTTCAAGTGGTGGTTATGGTGGTGGAGTGTGGTAGCAGGTGGTGGTTATGGTGGTGGAGTGTGTCAGCAGGTGGTGGTTATGGTAGTGGGGTGTGGCAGCAGGTGGTGGTTATAGTGGTGGAGTGTGGCAGCTGGTGGTGGTTATGGTGGTGGAGTGTGGCAGCAGGTGGTGGTTAAGGTAGTGGAGTGTGGCAGCAGGTGGTGGTTATGGTGGTGGAGTGTGGCAGCAGGTGGTGGTTATGGTGGTGGAGTGTGGCCGCAGGTGGTGGTTATGGTGGTGGAGTGTGGCAGCAGGTGGTGGTTATGGTGGTGGAATGTGGCAGCAGGTGGTATTTATGGTGGTGGAGTGTGGCAGCAGGTGGTGGTTATGGTGGTGGAGTGTGGCAGCAGGTGGTGGTTATGGTAGTGGAGTGTGGCAGCAGGTGGTGGTTATCGTGGTGGAGTGTGGCAGCAGGTGGTGGTTATGGTGGTGGAGTGTGGCAGCAGGTGGTGGTTATGGTGGTGGAGTGTGGCAGCAGGTGGTGGTTATGGTGGTGGAGTGTGGCAGCAGGTGGTGGTTATGGTGGTGGAGTGTGGCAGCAGGTGGTGGTTATGGTGGTGGAGTGTGGCAGCAGGTGGTGGTTATGGTGGTGGAGTTTGGCAGCAGGTGGTGGTTATGGTGGTAGAGTGTGGCAGCAGGTGGTGGTTATGGTGGTGGAGTGTGGCAGCAGGTGGTGGTTATGGTGGTGGAGTGTGGCAGCAGGTGGTGGTTTTGGTGGTGGAGTGTGGCAGCAGGTGGTGGTTATGGTTGTGGAGTGTGGCAGCAGGTGGTGGTTATGGTGGTGGAGTGTTGCAGCAGGTTGTGGTTATTGTGGTGGAGTGTGGCAGCAGGTGGTGGTTATGGTGGTGGAGTGTGGCAGCAGGTGGTGGTTATGGTGGTGGAGTGTGGCAGCAGGTGGTGGTTATGGTGGTGGAGTGTGGCAGCAGGTGGTGGTTATGGTAGTGGAGTGTGGCAGCAGGTGGTGGTTATGGTGGTGGAGTGTGGCCGCAGGTGGTGGTTATGGTGGTGGAGTGTGGCAGCAGGTGGTGGTTTTGGTGGTGGAGTGTGGCAGCAGGTGGTGGTTATGGTGGTGGAGTGTGGCAGCAGGTGGTGGTTATGGTGGTGGAGTGTGGCAGCAGGTGGTGGTTATGGTGGTGGAGTGTGGCAGCAGGTGGTGGTTATGGTGGTGGAATGTGGCAGCAGGTGGTGGTTATGGTGGTGGAGTGTGGCAGCAGGTGGTGGTTATGGTGGTGGAGTGTGGCAGCAGGTGGTGGTTATGGTGGTGGAGTGTGGCAGCAGGTGGTGGTTATGGTGGTGGAGTGTGGCAGCAGGTGGTGGTTTTGGTGGTGGAGTGTGGCAGCAGGTGGTGGTTATGGTGGTGGAGTGTGGCAGCAGGTGGTGGTTATGGTGGTGGAGTGTGGCAGCAGGTTGTGGTTATGGTGGTGGAGTGTGGCAGCAGGTGGTGGTTATGGTGGTGGAGTGTGGCAGCAGGTGGTGGTTATGGTGGTGGAGTGTGGCAGCAGGTGGTGGTTATGGTGGTGGAGTGTGGCAGCAGGTGGTGGTTATGGTGGTGGAGTGTGGCAGCAGGTGGTGGTTATGGTGGTGGAGTGTGGCAGCAGATGGTGGTTATGGTGGTGGAGTGTGGCAGCAGGTGGTGGTTATGGTGGTGGAGTGTGGCAGCAGGTGGTGGTTATGGTGGTGGAGTGTGGCAGCAGGTGGTGGTTATGGTGGTGGAGTGTGGCAGCAGGTGGTGGTTATGGTGGTGGAGTGTGGCAGCAGGTGGTGGTTATGGTGGTGGAGTTTGGCAGCAGGTGGTGGTTATGGTGGTGGAGTGTGGCAGCAGGTGGTGGCTATGGTGGTGGAGTGTGGCAGCAGATGGTGGTTATGGTGGTGGAGTGTGGCTTCAAGTGGTGGTTATGGTGGTGGAGTGTGGCAGCAGGTGGTGGTTATGGTGGTGGAGTGTGCCAGCAGGTGGTGGTTATGGTGATGGAGTGTGGCAGCAGATGGTTGATACCTGGTTGATACCTGGTTGATGGGGTTCTGGGAGTTCTTCTACTCCCCAAGCCCGGCCCGAGGCCAGGCTCGACTTGTGAGAGTTTGGTCCACCAGGCTGTTGCTTGGAGCGGCCCGCAGAGCCACGTACCCACCACAGCCCGGCTGATCCGGAACTTCTCTTAGAAAACCGTCCAGTTTTCTCTTGAAGATGTCCACGGTTGTTCCGGCAATATTTCTTATGCTCGCTGGGAGGACGTTGAACAACCGCGGACCCCTGATGTTTATACAGTGCTCTCTGATTGTGCCTATGGCACCTCTGCTCTTCACAGGTTCAATCTTGCATTTTCTTCCATATCGTTCACTCCAGTACGTTGTTATTTTACTGTGTAGATTTGGGACCTGACCCTCCAGTATTTTCCAGGTGTATATTATTTGGTATCTCTCTCGTCTCCTTTCTAGAGAGTACATTTGGAGAGCTTTGAGACGATCCCAATAATTTAGGTGTTTTATCTCGTCTATGCGTGCCGTATATGTTCTCTGTATTCCCTCTATTTCAGCAATCTCTCCTGCTCTGAAGGGGGAAGTGAGTACTGAGCAGTACTCGAGACGGGACAGCACAAGTGACTTGAAGAGTACAACCATTGTGATGGGATCCCTGGATTTGAAAGTTCTCGTAATCCATCCGATCATTTTTCTGGCTGACGCGATATTTGCTTGGTTATGCTCCCTAAACGTTAGATCGTCGGACATCATTATTCCCAAATCCTTGACATGCTGTTTTCCTACTATGGGAAGATTCGATTGTGTTTTGTACCCTGTATTATGTTTCAGATCCTCATTTTTGCCGTACCTGAGTACCTGAAATTTATCACTGTTAAACATCATGTTATTTTCTGCTGCCCAATCAAAAACTTTGTTGACATCTGCTTGTAGTTTTTCAATGTCTTCAGCAGAGGTAATTTTCATGCTGATTTTTGTGTCATCTGCAAAGGACGACACGAAGCTGTGGCGTGTATTTTTGTCTATATCAGATATGAGAATAAGGAACAGTAGCGGTGCAAGGACTGTACCTTGAGGTACAGAGCTTTTAACATCGCTTGGACTCGATTTTATCTGATTGACTGTTACTCTTTGTGTTCTGTTCGACAGGAAATTGAGTATCCAGCGTCCTACTTTTCCAGTTATTCCCATTGACCTCATTTTGTGAGCTATCACCCCATGGTCACATTTGTCGAACGCCTTTGCAAAGTCTGTGTATACAACATCTGCATTTTGCTTTTCTTCTAGGGCTTCTGTGATTTTGTCATAGTGGTTGAGTAACTGTGACAGACAGGATCTTCCCGCTCTAAATCCATGTTGTCCTGGATTGTGCAATTCATTGTTTTCCATAAAACTAGAAATTTGATTCCTAATCACTCTTTCAAACACTTTTATTATGTGTGATGTTAGTGCAACTGGCCTATAATTTTTTGCCAAGGCTTTACTCCCCCCCTTGTGCAACGGAGCTATATCTGCAGATTTAAGTGCCGCTGGTATCTCCCCTGTATCCAGGCTCTTTCTCCATATTACGCTGAGTGCTCTCGCTACTGGTACTTTACATTTCTTTATGAATATTGAATTCCATGAGTCAGGCCCAGGAGCTGAGTGCATAGGCATATTATCAATTTCTCTTTCAAAGTCTTCCGAGTTTGTGGTAATATCCGTTATATTATCTGCAGCTTGAATGTCATTCATAAAGAAGCTGTCTGGGTCATCAACTTTCATGTTGTTTATTGGTGCTAAACATAGCCTCATACTGGCTTCTTAGAATTTCACTAATCTCTTTGTTGTCCTCTGTGTACGTACCTTCATTTGTAATTAACGGTCCAATACTGGTCGAGGTTTTGGATTTTGATTTTGCGTATGTGAAAAAATATTTCGGATTTTTCCTTATCTCTTGTATAGCTTTCTGTTCCAATTCCATTTCCTCAGACTCATATGATCGCTTCAACGTTTGTTCTATTTCCTCAATCTCCCTGCTTAGGCTTGTTTTCCTTGCTTGTGATAGTTGTGTCTGCCGAAGCATTTCCGTTATTTTTTTCCTTCTCCTGTACAGTCGTCTCCGTTCTCTTTCTAGAGTGGTCCTCTTTCTGCCCCTCCTCACAGGTACGTGCTTGAAGCAGACCTTGTAAGCTTCAGCTGTCAGTTGAGCTATTCCCTGTGTGGGAGTTTTGTCGCTTAAGACCGTCTCCCATTGAATGGTTGCAAGGTCTACATTTATTTTTTCCCAGTCAATCCTCTTATTGTTGAAATTGAATTGATTGAATATTCCTTCTCGCTTGTTGGGTCTCTTAGACCTACTACCGTTATTTATGCTAGTTCGCACTTCAATGAGCTTATGGTCTGAGTATGAAGTATCTGAGATTGTGATATCCCTGATTAGTTCATCATTGTTTGTGAATAACAAGTCTAGTGTGTTTTCGTTCCTAGTTGGTTCTGTAATCTGTTGATTGAGCGAGAATTTGTCACAGAATCTCAAAAGTTCTCTAACCTGTGGTTGGTTATTTCCCGGGTCATTCCCTGCTATGATATTTGTGTTTGCCGTTCTCCATCTTAGACTCGGTAAATTGAAATCTCCAAGAAAGATAATATCTGGAGCTGGGTTTGCTAGGTTGTCAAGTATGTTCTCTATTTTGTGCATCTGTTCTGTGAATTCCTCAATCGTTGTATCTGGCGGTTTATATATTAGAATAATAATTAGGTTTAGTTTCTCTACCTTCATTCCAAGTACCTCTACCACCTCATTAGTTGAATTTAATAGTTCTGTGCATACCAGGTCTTCTTTAATATACAGACCTACTCCTCCATTTGACCTAGTTTTTCTATCACATCTATATAGATTATAATTTGGAATCCAGATTTCACCATCCATGTAATCTTTTGTATGAGTTTCCGTGAATGCCCCAAATATTGAGTTTGACTCTAATAGAAGGCCATTTATGAACTTAACTTTATTTCTTGACTTTGGCTTTAAACCTTGAATGTTTGCAAATATGAATGATAGTCCATATTGTGTGTCACTTCTGGAAGGTTTTGGTAGTTCTCCCTCCTCTCTACCCTGACCCAGGGTGTGTTGTTGTGGCAATGGTTTGTCCAGTTTTGGAAGTGATACTGGGGAGTGTGGTAGTCTCTGTGTAGTTGGGGGGTGTATTATGTGTGGGCTTGATGACGAACTGTAGTCCAGTCTTGGGCATTTCCCCCTCTCCATCCGTACTCCTGCCACGTTTCTGCCTGTCTGTTTCTCCTTCTGTTTGTACCTGCCTCTAAAAAATTTTCAGGGCTATTATGTTGGACTTCTTCTCTTATATGGCGCTGTGTACCTCTGACGTGGAAATCGGGGCAGTAAAGATCGTAGCATTTCCTCTCATTGACTGAGAGTGTGCATAGCTTAGGGTGGTGGTTATCAAGGTGGAGTGTGGCTTCAAGTGGTGGTTATGGTGGTGGAGTGTGGTAGCAGGTGGTGGTTATGGTGGTGGAGTGTGTCAGCAGGTGGTGGTTATGGTAGTGGAGTGTGGCAGCAGGTGGTGGTTATGGTGGTGGAGTGTGGCAGCTGGTGGTGGTTATGGTGGTGGAGTGTGGCAGCAGGTGGTGGTTAAGGTAGTGGAGTGTGGCAGCAGGTGGTGGTTATGGTGGAGAGTGTGGCAGCAGGTGGTGGTTATGGTGGTGGAGTGTGGCAGCAGGTGGTGGTTATGGTAGTGGAGTGTGGCAGCAGGTGGTGGTTATGGTGGTGGAGTGTGGCAGCAGGTGGTGGTTATGGTGGTGGAGTGTGGCAGCTGGTGGTGGTTATGGTGGTGGAGTGTGGCAGCAGGTGGTGGTTATCGTAGTGGAGTGTGGCAGCAGGTGGTGGTTATGGTGGTGGAATGTGGCAGCAGGTGGTGGTTATCATGGTGGAGTGTGGCAGCAGGTGGTGGAGGTGGTGGTGGAGTGTGGCAGCAGGTGGTGGTTATGGTGGTGGAGTGTGGCAGCAGGTGGTGTTTACGGTGGTGGAGTGTGGCAGCAGATGGTGGTTATGGTGGTGGAGTGAGGGTGCAGATGGGGGTTATGGTGTAGTGTGGCAGCACGTGGTGGTTATGGTGGTGGAGTGTGGCAGCAGGTGGTGGTTATGATGGTGGAGTGTGGCAGCAGGTGGTGGTTATGGTGGTGGAGTGTGGCAGCAGGTGGTGGTTATGGTGGTGGAGTGTGGCAGCAGGTGGTGGTTATGGTGGTGGAGTGTGGCAGCAGGTGGTGGTTATGGTGATGGAGTGTGGCAGCAGATGGTGGTTCTCATGGTGGAGTGTGGCTTCAAGTGGTGGTTATGGTGGTGGAGTGTGGTAGCAGGTGGTGGTTATGGTGGTGGAGTGTGGCAGCAGATGGTGGTTATGGTGGTGGAGTGTGGCAGCAGATGGTGGTTATGGTGGTGGAGTGTGGCTTCAAGTGGTGGTTATGGTAGTGGAGTGTGGTAGCTGGTGGTGGTTATGGTGGTGGAGTGTGGCAGCAGGTGGTGGCTATGGTGGTGGAGTGTGGCAGCAGATGGTGGTGGAGTGTGGCTTCAAGTGGTGGTTATGGTGGTTGTTACGAACCCGGATCCAACGTCCGAGCCTGGAGCAGTGACAAACACGCCATCTGTGGGTCAGCTCCCGAAACCCCCGCCAAACGAACGACGACACCTAGTGAGGACAGCGTGTACTGGCCTCGAGGACCAGTTTCCAGTCTGGTTCAGCGCTCAACACCGCCGCTCCTGACCTCTGGTGAGGTGGTGCTCCGACGACAGCGCCATCTAGGGAGTGGATATGTCGGGCGTTTGTATCTGAGCCTGTGAGTGTGGTGTATTAGTGTCCCGGTTATTAATGACGTGTCTGCTTACAGAGCCGACCTGGGACCACTGTGTTGAAGGTGAAGTCAGTCTACCCGAGGCAGCCAGTCTCCATACAGTGAAGTTTGCTGCAGCTGTCGTGACGTCGTCCCCCCGGAAGAACACTGTGGTGTGTTAAGCCTGCCAGTGGAGTGGCAGTGGAAGGATTTACCCGGGACCGACGGTTGGAGACGATAATCCACTGGGGTATTGAGGACAGGAGGGTGATTGGTGATATCACACGAGACTCCTGTCTAGGGCGTACCCCTTTTATCGTTCGTGGAGTGGCCGTACCAGCCTTGGTGGCTCAGTACCTGCCAGCAGACCTGCTGGACGTGTGGTTGACGGCCTCCACGACGGTGCCCTCAGTGGACCTGTGTAGTGGCTGACCTGTGGCCAGGGTAGACTCGGCGTTCTCAGAGGACACGTCTTGAGGCCACGAAGAAAGCACCGCGGACTCAGCACCTAGCTTCGAGGATCCATAGTCTCCAGCAGAAGACTACAGTGTTGATCCCCTTTGTAAAGTGTTAATACCCCTCCCCCTTGTGTACGTTTTACTTTTATATATTTAAATGGTGATGGTTATATTATATTATATTAAGTTCTTACCTTTCTTTCCCTACTCCCTTTAAGTTACTTGCGTCACGGATCGCATCCCTTGATAGCCTCTACTGGCTTGGGGCCGGATATATATCTTCCTCTAACTACATCAGAGTAAGAACCCCGTTGCGTCCCGAGAGGGCCGTAACAGTGGTGGAGTGTGGCAGCAGGTGGTGGTTATGGTGGTGGAGTGTGCCAGCAGGTGGTGGTTATGGTGATGGAGTGTGGCAGCAGATGGTGGTTATCAAGGTGGAGTGTGGCTTCAAGTGGTGGTTATGGTGGTGGAGTGTGGTAGCAGGTGGTGGTTATGGTGGTGGAGTGTCAGCAGGTGATGGTTATGGTAGTGGAGTGTGGCAGCAGGTGGTGGTTATGGTGGTGGAGTGTGGCAGCTGGTGGTGGTTATGGTGGTGGAGTGTGGCAGCAGGTGGTGGTTAAGGTAGTGGAGTGTGGCAGCAGGTGGTGGTTATGGTGGTGGAGTGTGGCAGCAGGTGGTGGTTATGGTGGTGGAGTGAGGCAGCAGGTGGTGGTTATGGTAGTGGAGTGTGGCAGCAGGTGGTGGTTATGGTGGTGGAGTGTGGCAGCTGGTGGTGGTTAGGGTGGTGGAGTGTGGCAGCAGGTGATGGTTAAGGTAGTGGAGTGTGGCAGCAGGTGGTGGTTATGGTGGTGGAGTGTGGCCGCAGGTGGTGGTTATGGTGGTGGTGGTGGAGTGTGGCAGCAGGTGGTGGTTATGGTGGTGGAGTGTGGCAGCAGGTGGTGGTTATGGTGGTGGTGGTGGAGTGTGGCAGCAGGTGGTGGTTATGGTGGTGGAGTGTGACAGCAGGTGGTGGTTATCATGGTGGAGTGTGGCAGCAGGTGGTGGTTATGGTGGAGTGTGGCAGCAGGTGGTGGTTAAGGTGGTGGAGTGTGGCAGCAGGTGGTGGTTATGGTGGTGGAGTGTGGCAGCAGGTGGTGGTTATGGTGGAGTGTGGCAGTAGGTGGTGGTTATGGTGGTGGAGTGTGGCAGCAGGTGGTGGTTATGGTGGTGGAGTGTGGCAGCAGGTGGTGGTTATGGTGGTGGAGTGTGGCAGCAGGTGGTGGTTATGGTGGTGGAGTGTGGCAGCAGGTGGTGGTTATCATGGTGGAGTGTGGCAGCAGGTGGTGGTTATGGTGGTGGAGTGTGGCAGCAGGTGGTGGTTAAGGTGGTGGAGTGTGGCAGCAGGTGGTGGTTATGGTGGTGGAGTGTGGCAGCAGGTGGTGGTTATGGTGGTGGAGTGTGGCAGTAGGTGGTGGTTATGGTGGTGGAGTGTGGCAGCAGGTGGTGGTTATGGTGGTGGAGTGTGGCAGCAGGTGGTGGTTATGGTGGTGGAGTGTGGCAGCAGGTGGTGGCTATGGTGGTGGAGTGTGGCAGCAGATGGTGGTTATCAAGGTGGAGTGTGGCTTCAAGTGGTGGTTATGGTGGTGGAGTGTGGCAGCAGGTGGTGGTTATGGTGGTGGAGTGTGCCAGCAGGTGGTGGTTATGGTGATGGAGTGTGGCAGCAGATGATGGTTATCAAGGTGGAGTGTGGCTTCAAGTGGTGGTTATGGTGGTGGAGTGTGGTAGCAGGTGGTGGTTATGGTGGTGGAGTGTGTCAGCAGGTGGTGGTTATGGTAGTGGAGTGTGGCAGCAGGTGGTGGTTATGGTGGTGGAGTGTGGCAGCTGGTGGTGGTTATGGTGGTGGAGTGTGGCAGCAGGTGGTGGTTAAGGTAGTGGAGTGTGGCAGCAGGTGGTGGTTATGGTGGTGGAGTGTGGCAGCAGGTGGTGGTTATGGTGGTGGAGTGTGGCAGCAGGTGGTGGTTATGGTAGTGGAGTGTGGCAGCAGGTGGTGGTTATGGTGGTGGAGTGTGGCAGCTGGTGGTGGTTAGGGTGGTGGAGTGTGGCAGCAGGTAATGGTTAAGGTAGTGGAGTGTGGCAGCAGGTGGTGGTTATGGTGGTGGAGTGTGGCAGCAGGTGGTGGTTATGGTGGTGGTGGTGGAGTGTGGCAGCAGGTGGTGGTTATGGTGGTGGAGTGTGGCAGCAGGTGGTGGTTATGGTGGTGGTGGTGGAGAGTGGCAGCAGGTGGTGGTTATGGTGGTGGAGTGTGGCAGCAGGTGGTGGTTATAATGGTGGAGTGTGGCAGCAGGTGGTGGTTATGGTGGAGTGTGGCAGCAGGTGGTGGTTAAGGTGGTGGAGTGTGGCAGCAGGTGGTGGTTATGGTGGTTGAGTGTGGCAGCAGGTGGTGGTTATGGTGGAGTGTGGCAGTAGGTGGTGGTTATGGTGGTGGAGTGTGGCAGCAGGTGGTGGTTATGGTAATGGAGTGTGGCAGCAGGTGGTGGTTATGGTGGTGGAGTGTGGCAGCAGGTGGTGGTTATGGTGGTGGAGTGTGGCAGCAGGTGGTGGTTATCATGGTGGAGTGTGGCAGCAGGTGGTGGTTATGGTGGTGGAGTGTGGCAGCAGGTGGTGGTTAAGGTGGTGGAGTGTGGCAGCAGGTGGTGGTTATGGTGGTGGAGTGTGGCAGCAGGTGGTGGTTATGGTGGTGGAGTGTGGCAGTAGGTGGTGGTTATGGTGGTGGAGTAAGGCAGCAGGTGGTGGTTATGGTGGTGGAGTGTGGCAGCAGGTGGTGGTTATGGTGGTGGAGTGTGGCAGCAGGTGGTGGTTATGGTGGTGGAGTGTGGCAGCAGGTGGTGGCTATGGTGGTGGAGTGTGGCAGCAGATGGTGGTTATCAAGGTGGAGTGTGGCTTCAAGTGGTGGTTATGGTGGTGGAGTGTGACAGCAGGTGGTGGTTATGGTGGTGGAGTGTGCCAGCAGGTGGTGGTTATGTTATACTCAAAATTCTGTCAGTTGAAATGTAACCAATCACAGGCAAGTAGGCCTCTGACGTCATGCCAGACAGAGGAGCATCAGCGATGCTCCCAGCAGCCTCAGTTATCCTCACAGACCCAGAGTAGGTGGACCTCGGCTGGCCAGTTATACACCGGTTTGCCTCACTCAATAAATATATACAGAAGCGACTACTGTGTCTACATTCAACCCGAACAAGGCAAACGAATACTGGTAGCAGCAGTGGGATCCAGAAATTTTTTCTGGAAGCAAAAGTTCCAGTACCCAGCATCGCCTCGTGTTCCAGCCAAAACCGCCGCCACCGCCACCGCCATAAGCCGCCATCCTGCCACCCACGCATCAAATATTGTGCCAGACCGGGGTCCTGCCATCAACCACTACTCCAGGCCAACGTTTCAGAAGTAAGGATCAATATTTTCCTGTGAGAACGGGCACTCATCAGTGAGGAGGAAGGAAGCTTCCCGCGCCAGCCATTTTTGAACCTCGCGCCACCACGTGGGAACCACCTAGTGCACCCACCACCACCACCACCGCCACCCAAGCTGACAGTATCAAGCTTCGTGAGGGTGCAAGCTACTGCAATCGTCGTCAGCCATCGTCGCAAGTATCAACTGGTTATTCCATCGTCGCAATATTGTCGTCGTCAGAATTTATCTTCGTGCTTCTAGCGTGAACAGTGTGGGGTCCCTGAGTCTCGCGCCACCGCCGCCAGGAGCGCTGCCATCGCATCCAGTTTGTAAACACGCCTCACATGGGCCTCTTCAGATCTTCACGACGCTTCTCCTACTTTGGCTACTGGTGATCCTCATAAATTACAACCCTGAGATAAGTAATTGCTAGTTGAGAACAACGTGCCAAGTGTTAAAAAGTGACTTATGTAATAATTCCCATAATATCCTGTGAATTAACCATTCAGTGACTTGTTAAATATTGGAGCCGGTTTAGTACTCCAGAGGCCCACAGTTTCTCTGAGACATTTCAATATTCCCTGCATATGATTCCATTATTCATTAATTGTTACTAGTGTCATTACTGAATTCAAAGGTGAGAGAAGTAAGAAATAATTGTTCTAGCAGTTTATTTTGCATAAAAGAAATTTGTTTTTGAGATTTCCATAGACAATAGAACATAGAAATTTTTTTTTATATTTCTCCAGACCTAACTTGAAATTTATCCTTTAAGCATTTTATTTTAAACTTTTACCATAGGAGTTATATACATTCCTGTGTCCAGTTTATGTGCTACATCCATATTTCTTGCATTGCCACTTGTTGTGTTGAATCTTTTTAATGAAATTTTGCAATTGCATTTCCCAGTTTTTATTCTAAATTGCTGTGCTTAGTCTGGTTTAATTAATTTACATACATCTAATTCCAGTCATTTTTTAATGAAAGATTGCTAAATTTAGTTTACAATTTGCTTGTTCTTAATTATTTTCTTGCCTAGCCCAATTTAATAATTTTATTTCTGCCATTTTTACTTTTGCCAAGTTGATATTTTTTTGTGTTTATTTTTGTGTATACTATTTCTGATGCCAGGTGCACTTAATTATAATCTGCGTTCAAATATTACTTCCACGGCTGTGACAATGCCTACCACTGTTGAAACCCCTTCAGAATCAATGGGAACAGTTGCTCGTCCCAATGGCCAGAGATCAGCTCAGGAAATGGCTATTCCTCTTTTTGCTGGGGAATCGCGTTTATTAGAATCATGGTTTAGTAAGGTTGAAGCGAAAACAGTTGCACGTTTTTCTAAGCCTACTGATGCCGAATACTTAGCAATTGCACGGTCAGCCGTGGACACAACCAAAGGTGATGCACGTTTTGTTGTTGATGAGAAAGCCATTGTTAGCCTCCAGTCTTGGCCTGAATTTAAGGATTTCTTTCGCCGTCGCTTTGTTAATAAAGGAGACCTTGACCCATATAGGTTAGTCAAGAAAATTGCCAATGCCACCATGCAGCCTGGTGAATCGTTTAATGCGTTTACTAGCCGTCTCGATCAGTATCTGTATGCCTTAGTTTCTGCTATGAATAATTCGACTTGGTTAGATAAAGACAATAATCTGTCCCCTGAGGCTATGGCTAAAATGATAGCATTTGGTACTTTAATGCATTTTGCCCCCGAGCATACAAAACCAATCGTTGAGCAACAAAATTTTGGTGTTAAACATGAAATTGGTGAAGTATTTGAGGCTATTAACAATGCCGCAGATAAACTAGCTCCCCGAAGTGCTCAACTGTTGCCACCCTCTGATGCTGTAAATGTAGTTACAAGTTCTCAGCATCCTCCCACAAATTCTCAAAACTCTTGGTCGCAGAAGCGTACCCATGCTCGTAGCCCCCAGTCAAATTCGCCGCCTCATAAAATGCCGAAACGCCATAGTCCACAACCATCCACTCCCTCATGTTGGCATTGTGGTAAGAGTAACCACCTTGCAAGGGACTGTTGGTCCGCCCCTAGATCATCACCTCCTAGACAATTCTCTCGGCCCCCTCATCAATCTAATCATTCTAGGCTTCCATATTGCACGTACCATAAACAAGTTGGTCACCACACTGCGGATTGTAGAGCTAGGCAAAGGACATCTCCACCTCGTAACTCCCATGGTCAGTCTTGGCGAGGCTCACAGCGTCCAAGACATTATCAGAACTCTCGTAATTACAACTCCCAGCCCAGCTATAATGCAACTTCAAATTATAATGCTCAGTCACAGAATGCTGGAGCTCAGAATGTTCACTCCATGTCGTCGGGAAACCCCCAAGGCCATCCGCTAACCAATTCAAGCTAGCCAATCCTAGTGCCCTCCCTGTGTATTCAGTAGCTACCCAAAATAGATTTGGACACTTGACAGAGGAGGACACTGACTCTAGACCAGTTGTAGATGTTGACGGATCCACAGTAAATTTGACACAAACAAGACGCAGATATCCCAGACAACATAAGTCAAAAATAGTAACTTGTCCAGTCTCAAGTGATGGTCCCCTTGTATCAGCCATTGTACATGGTAGAGTTTTAAAAGTTTTTCTTGACTCAGGTGCAAAAATTAATATTGTCAAGCCCTCAGCTCTTAGAGACATTGAAAGTAAGCACCCTACTATTTTAAAACGGTCACACATACCTTTTCTAAGTGGTATTTCAGGAAATAAAGTAAAAGTTCAGGGTGAAATTGACCTCCCACTCAAGTTCAATGATGTCACATTGTCTATAACATGTTTAGTTGTTGACATTATTCATTTTCCTGGAGACATTCTCTTAGGTCTGTACACCATGATTGATGAAAATATTGCATTGTTTCCCCATCGTTGGACCATAAGTATCAAAGACCATGTCATACCCTTGTGTAGCATGTACCGACAGGGCCACGAGTTCAACCTTCAATCAGATTACGTTAATTTTGTTGACACCCGCCTTGCAAGCGTAGGGTTGTCAGATCATTGTCGTGGTAGCATACCCGAGAAAACAGGCACTCGATTGAAGCATAGTAGTTGTGCAGTTGTTAAGGAGAATGAGTATCGGGACTTTCTGGAAGGGGACGCCCTAACGGATTCTCGTTGTCTCGCTCGCCTGGCAGCTTCCATCTCTGAAGTCAGTGGTTCCACGGCTACTGACACTGTGTTACACCCTCATTCTCTCACCAGAATAAGAGTTAAGGTTCAGGGAGTGCCTGAGTTGTCGGATGTGATTGCGGAAAGTGAAACATGTAAAGTGAATGGTACATTTGTTGAACCCTCCTGGCACACAGTGCAGGATGGTACTGTCTCACTTTTTATCGCGAACACAAGTAATGCCGATATCCATCTCCAGTCTGGTACCCATGTTGTAGATTTTGCCCATTACTCGTTACCGGTGCGAGTTGTGGATGATGTCTCCATGGATCATACTGTTTGTACACTCACACTAGGAGAACAGGGATCTCAGCCAGAGGTGCAAGCGCAACACCTCAGTCCTACTGATTTTCCTGACTCTGTGGCTCAGCTTTTGGAAATTTTGAACAGGAATAGAGCTGTTGTTGCTCTACCAGGAGAAAAATTAGGTCTCACTCCTCTCATTACACATAAAATTCCCCTTGAACAAGGAACTACGCCTATTTATGTACCAGCTTACCGACTTCCCCATTCTCAGAGAGCAGAAGCAGATAGACTTGTAGAAGAAATGTTACAGAGTGATGTAATTGAATCGAGTAATTCGCCATGGAACGCTCCATTGATTCTTGTACCAAAGCGAGATGGGACTTGGAGACCTGTAATCGATTATCGCAAGCTTAACAGAGTAACAATACCTGATCGTTTCCCACTTCCAGTTCTAAATGATTTGTTGCAAAGTATTGGTCGAAACAAAGTATTCTCAACGTTAGATTTGTTGCAGGGATTCTGGCAAATCCCCCTTGATGAGGAAAGTAAACAATTGACAGCCTTTAGTACTCCCAATGGTCATTTTCATTTCAAAAGAATGCCGTTTGGTTTGCGTAGTAGTCCAATAACCTTTTCACGGCTCATGACAAATCTATTTCGTAGATTGATAGGAAGTACGCTTCTAGTTTACCTTGATGATCTCATAATCATGTCGCAAGATGTTCAGACTCATTTCCAGAACCTTGAAAAGGTACTTGCAAAGCTCGCTGAAGCTAATTTAAAAATAAAGCTTGCAAAATGTTCATTTTTAAAGCAAAAGATTAATTTCCTAGGTCATACAGTTACACCTTCAGGTATTACATTGAATGAATCAAAAATTATTGCTGCCCGTGATTTTCCAACACCTCGTACCGCAGAAGCCGTAAGACAGTTCACAGGTCTTGTAGGATTTTATCGTTCATTTATTGCTGGATTCTCTATTATAGCCGCTCCGCTTTACAAGTTGCAAAGAAAAGATGAACCCTTTGTTTGGGGAGAGGCCCAGGATCAGTCATTCAAAAAACTCAAAGCAGCCTTGATTTCGTCACCTGTCCTTAGGTATCCAGATTTTTCTAAACCTTTTACGTTGGTTACAGATGCTAGTGACATAGGTCTAGGTGCTGCATTACTTCAAACAGAAGGTCACAGAGATCACGCAATAGCTTATGCTAGCCGCACATTATCCAAAGAAGAGAAAAATTATAGTGCAACAGAACGAGAAGCCTTGGCAGTTGTTTGGGCACTTAAACATTTCAAGGATACAATTTATAATTACCCAGTTCATGTTCTTACAGATCACCAACCATTAATTCCCTTGTTCAAAAATAAGAATCCAGTTGGAAAGTTTGCTAGATATTTGCTCACAATTCAAGAATTCAATCCCACATTTGGATATATTCCAGGAAAGCAAAATGTTGTAGCGGATGCGTTTTCTCGACACGTAGCTGCGATTCAGTTAAATTACCCAGCATTAGATGCTACAGTAGTAGAAACGGAACAAAGACAAGACCCCATATGGGCACCCGTCATTAAATTTTTGACTAAGCAAGACACTCGCCCGATTCATAAACCGCCAGTACCATTGAAAGAACTAGTTATGTTGGACAATTTACTGTGTAGAGTAGTAAAGCTAGGGACAGCCTCGAGGAAATGTTGTCAGTTAGTTGTTCCAGCTGTCTTGGTACCAACTGTGTTAAAAATTATCCATGATGCTCCTGCAAGTGCACATCCAGGAAAGGATCGTACACTCCAACAAGGTCGATTGAAATATTTTTGGCCAAAAATGGCTAAGGAGATTGCTCATTATGTTGACAGATGTTTAACTTGTTTACAGCACAAGGGACATGTTTCAGGACCTAATCCAATTCAGGTGTACCCAGCAACTAAAGCTCCTTGGGAACGAATATCGATGGATTTATTGACAAATTTTGCGGAAACAGAGAAAGGGAACAAACATTTGCTTGTAATGGTCGATAATTTTTCACGGTTTTGCGAACTAGTTCCTATCCCGAACAAAACAGCAGAAACCATAGCCAGCGCATTCCATGACCAAATAATTTGTAGATATAGTATGCCTAAAGTAATCCTTTCAGATAATGGTCCGGAATTCAGTAATAGTATTCTAACTAGCTTGTGTGATTTATATAACATCAAAAAATGTAGCATCATGCCTTATCATCCGGCAAGTAATGGACTAGCTGAACGTACTAACAGGAAAGTGTTAGATGCCTTGAGAGTCACGTTGAATTTTGATAACAACAATTGGGATGATTTTATACCCTTAATTCAGTGTGCTATAAATTCTTCAATTAATGTTTCTACTGGTGACACACCTCACGCTATTCTTTATGGTACAGATAAGATCCTCCCTAATGAATTGATTAACGTACCTCCTACTCCCTTATATAACGTAGATGATTTTGTTCAAGTGAAGCGTAGACAAATGCAATTAGTATTCAAGAAAATACGAGAACAACTGTCCAAAGCAACAGCCGAGTTCACTCTAGCAAGGAATGCACGAGCTAAACCCAGTAAAATAACTATTGGATCTGTAGTAATGATACTTAACCAACACAGGTCTGGTCCTATGTACAAGTTAACTAAGAAATTTTTGGGTCCATATAAGGTAATCGAGCTTATTAAAGGTAACAAATACAGACTTAAGAACTTGTTAACAGGAGAGTATATAAATGAACATTTAGACCACATGAAGTTAGCTAAAATGACTGTTGACGAGACTGATGAGGAAGATGACAATGAACTTACCCAGACAGATACTCCTACTCAGACACCACCTTCTGTGGTTGACAGACCACTTGATGTTCAGCAACCCCATACTAGCAATTATAATCTTAGATCTAGACCTCTCGTTTCAACCGTGCACTCACCACATGTCCATTGGCTAGATGTTAACGAGGATATCTCTCAAGATGATAGTTTGTCGCATGAAGTTTCACCTGTTCCGGACCTTCAGTCAGAGCCAGAGTTGTATAGTGCTCTGGATGAGCTAGGTGTAGATATCCGCAGAATTTATAATTGAATGCACTCTGCAGTTATTCTGTTTGTTTTGAAAAAAAAAAAAAAAAAAAAAACGTCATTTGCAGTATTTCTACCACATGTGTCTTATTATTACCATTATATATAATGTATAGTTTTTCTCAACTTTATTTTGTTATGAATTAGATGCCATTGTTAAGTCTACTACCATTTGTATTTTTACAGTGCTTGTCATAAGAGTTATTATTGTTCTAGCAACCACATTGTGGCCAGTGAATCCTGACTGCTATCACGCAGATGTTAGTCTTCTTGATCCAGGTCTTGTATATGCTTGTAAATATATTGCACATTATATATATTGTACATTGGTCTTGTAAATATATTGTATATTTCGAAAAAAAAAAAAAAAAAAAAAAAAAAAAGAGAAAAAAAAAAAAAAAAATTATCTATCTTGAAATTCAATTGTGGTTGTTAGGTCAGAACTTTGTTCTATTAATGTAATAATTGTTTAATTTTGTATGGTTTTCAAGCACATGCCATTGACACATGTTAATAATTTTGTTTAGGCAATACCTTGAGTTGTATTGTTCATATCTGATCAGTAGACATACACATGTTCTTAATACTCTGGTTTAATCAAAGAATTGTTACCATGATTTTCACCTATTATGATGAATTTTTTTTTGGTGCATATATGCCGAGTTGTTAGTATTACGCACACCTGATCTTCTTTCAATGTTTTATTATGCAAATTTCACATGTAAGCCATTATTGAATGCCACCGAGGTCCTTTCAGTATCATTGTAACTATATAGCTAGCCAGAGCTTGTCGACAAGGGACGTCGACTTGGTAGCGTGTCCGAGCGGTGTTATACTCAAAATTCTGTCAGTTGAAATGTAACCAATCACAGGCAAGTAGGCCTCTGACGTCATGCCAGACAGAGGAGCATCAGCGATGCTCCCAGCAGCCTCAGTTATCCTCACAGACCCAGAGTAGGTGGACCTCGGCTGGCCAGTTATACACCGGTTTGCCTCACTCAATAAATATATACAGAAGCGACTACTGTGTCTACATTCAACCCGAACAAGGCAAACGAATAGTTATGGTGATGGAGTGTGGCAGCAGATGGTGGTTATCAAGGTGGAGTGTGGCTTCAAGTGGTGGTTATGGTGGTGGAGTGTGGTAGCAGGTGGTGGTTATGGTGGTGGAGTGTGTCAGCAGGTGGTGGTTATGGTAGTGGAGTGTGGCAGCAGGTGGTGGTTATGGTGGTGGAGTGTGGCAGCTGGTGGTGGTTATGGTGGTGGAGTGTGGCAGCAGGTGGTGGTTAAGGTAGTGGAGTGTGGCAGCAGGTGGTGGTTATGGTGGTGGAGTGTGGCAGCAGGTGGTGGTTATGGTGGTGGAGTGTGGCAGCAGGTGGTGGTTATGGTAGTGGAGTGTGGCAGCAGGTGGTGGTTATGGTGGTGGAGTGTGGCAGCTGGTGGTGGTTAGGGTGGTGGAGTGTGGCAGCAGGTGATGGTTAAGGTAGTGGAGTGTGGCAGCAGGTGGTGGTTATGGTGGTGGAGTGTGGCGGCAGGTGGTGGTTATGGTGGTGGTGGTGGAGTGTGGCAGCAGGTGGTGGTTATGGTGGTGGAGTGTGGCAGCAGGTGGTGGTTATGGTGGTGGTGGTGGAGTGTGGCAGCAGGTGGTGGTTATGGTGGTGGAGTGTGGCAGCAGGTGGTGGTTATCATGGTGGAGTGTGGCAGCAGGTGGTGGTTATGGTGGAGTGTGGCAGCTGGTGGTGGTTAAGGTGGTGGAGTGTGGCAGCAGGTGGTGGTTATGGTGGTGGAGTGTGGCAGCAGGTGTTGGTTATGGTGGAGTGTGGCAGTAGGTGGTGGTTATGGTGGTGGAGTGTGGCAGCAGGTGGTGGTTATGGTGGTGGAGTGTGGCAGCAGGTGGTGGTTATGGTGGTGGAGTGTGGCAGCAGGTGGTGGTTATGGTGGTGGAGTGTGCCAGCAGGTGGTGGTTATGGTGATGGAGTGTGGCAGCAGATGGTGGTTATCAAGGTGGAGTGTGGCTTCAAGTGGTGGTTATGGTGGTGGAGTGTGGTAGCAGGTGGTGGTTATGGTGGTGGAGTGTGTCAGCAGGTGGTGGTTATGGTAGTGGAGTGTGGCAGCAGGTGGTGGTTATGGTGGTGGAGTGTGGCAGCTGGTGGTGGTTATGGTGGTGGAGTGTGGCAGCAGGTGGTGGTTAAGGTAGTGGAGTGTGGCAGCAGGTGGTGGTTATGGTGGTGGAGTGTGGCAGCAGGTGGTGGTTATGGTGGTGGAGTGTGGCAGCAGGTGGTGGTTATGGTAGTGGAGTGTGGCAGCAGGTGGTGGTTATGGTGGTGGAGTGTGGCAGCTGGTGGTGGTTATGGTGGTGGAGTGTGGCAGCAGGTGGTGGTTAAGGTAGTGGAGTGTGGCAGCAGGTGGTGGTTATGGTGGTAGAGTGTGGCAGCAGGTGGTGGTTATGGTGGTGGTGGTGGAGTGTGCCAGCAGGTGGTGGTTATGGTGGTGGAGTGTGGCAGCAGGTGGTGGTTAAGGTGGTGGAGTGTGGCAGCAGGTGGTGGTTATGGTGGTGGAGTGTGGCAGCAGGTGGTGGTTATGGTGGTGGAGTGTGGCATTAGGTGGTGGTTATGGTGGTGGAGTGTGGCAGCAGGTGGTGGTTATGGTGGTGGAGTGTGGCAGCAGGTGGTGGTGGTGGTGGTGGAGTGCGGCAGCAGGTGGTGGTGGTGATGGTGGAGTGTGGCAGCAGGTGGTGGTTATGGTGATGGAGTGTGGCAGCAGGTGGTGGTTATGGTGGTGGAGTGTGGCAGCAGATGGTTATTGTAATGGAGTGTGTCAGCAGGTAGTGGATATGGTGGTGGAGTGTGGCAGCAGGTGGTGGAGTGTGGCAGCAGGTGGTGGTTATGGTGGTGGAGTGTGGCAGCAGGTGGTGGTTATTGTGGTGGAGTGTGGCAGCAGGTGGTGGTTATTGTGGTGGAGTGTGGCAGCAGGTGGTGGTTATGGTGGTGGAGTGTGGCAGCAGGTGGTGGTTATTGTGGTTGAGTGTGGCAGCAGGTGGTGGTTATGGTGGTGGAGTGTGGCAGCAGGTGGTGGTTATGGTGGTGGAGTGTGGCAGCAGGTGGTAGTTATGGTGGTGGAGTGTGGCAGCAGGTGGTGGTTATGGTGGTGGAGTGTGGCAGCAGGTGGTGGTTATGGTGGTGGAGTGTAGCAGCAGGTGGTGGTTATGGTGGTGGAGTGTGGCAGCAGGTGGTGGTTATGGTGGTGGAGTGTGGCAGCAGGTGTTGGTTATGGTGGTGGAGTGTGGCAGCAGGTGGTGGTTATGGTGGTGGATTGTGGCAGCAGGTGGTGGTTATGGTGGTGGAGTGTGGCAGCAGTTGGTGGTTATGGTGGTGGTGTGTGGCAGCAGGTGGTGGTTATAGTGGTGGAGTGTGGCAGCAGGTGGTGGTTATGGAGGTGGAGTGTGGCAGCAGGTGGTGGTGGTAGAAGAGTGTGGCAGCAGGTGGTGGTTATAGTGGAGGAGTGTGGCAGCAGGTGGTGGCTATTTTGGTGGAGTGTGGCAGCTGGTGGTGGAGGTGGTGGTGGTGGAGTGTGGCAGCAGGTGGTGATTATGGTAGTGGAGTGTGGCAGCAGGTGGTGGTTATTGTGGTGGAGTGTGGCAGCAGGTGGTGGTTATGGTGGTTGAGTGTGGCAGCAGGTCGTGGTTATGGTGGTGGAGTGTGGCAGCAGGAGGTGGTTATGGTGGTGGAGTGTGGCAGCAGGTGGTGGTTATGGTGGTGGAGTGTGGCAGCAGGTGGTGGTTATGGTGGTGGAGTGTAGCAGCAGGTGGTGGTTATGGTGGTGGAGTGTGGCAGCAGGTGGTGGTTATGGTGGTGGAGTGTGGCAGCAGGTGGTGGTTATAGTGGTGGAGTGTGGCAGCAGGTGGTGGTTATGGTGGTGGTGGAGTGTGGCTGCAGGTGGTGGAGGTGGTGGTGGAGTATGGCAGCAGGTGGTGGTGGAGGTGGAGTGTGGCAACAGGTTGTGGTGGTGGTGGTGGAGTGTGGCAGCAGGTGGTGGTGGTGGAGTGTGGCAGCAGGTGGTGGTGGAGGTGGAGTGTGACAGCACGTGGTGGAGGTGGAGTGTGTCGCAGGTGGTGGTTATAGTGGTGGAGTGTGGCAACAGGTGGTGGTGGTGGTGGAGTGTGGCAGCAGGTGGTGGAGGTGGTGGAGTGTGTCAGCAGGTGGTGGTGGAGGTGGAGTGTGGCAGCAGGTGGTTGTGGTGGTGGAGGTTGAGTGTGGCAGCAAGTGGTGGTTATGGTGGTGGAGTGTGGCCGCAGGTGGTGGTTATGGTGGAGTGTGGCAGCAGGTGGTGGTTACGGTGGTGGAGTGTGGCAGCAGGTGGTGGTTATGGTGGTGGAGTGTGGCAGCAGGTTGTGATTATGGTGGTGGAGTGTAGCAGCAGGTGGTGGAGTGTGGCAGCAGGTGGTGGGTATGGTGGTGGAGTGTGGCAGCAGGTGGTCGTTATGGTGGTGGAGTGTGGCAGCAGGTGGTGGAGTGTGGCAGCAGGTGGTAGTTATGGTGGTGGAGTGTGGCAGCAGGTGGTGGTTATGGTGGTGGAGTGTGGCAGCAGGTGGTGGTTATGGTGATGGAGTGTGGCAGCAGGTGGTGGTTATAGTGGTGGAGTGTGGCAGCAGGTGGTGGTTATGGTGGTGGTGTGTGGCAGCAGGTGGGGGTTATGGTTGTGGAGTGTGGCAGCAGGTGGTGATTATGGTGGTGGAGTGTGGCAGCAGGTGGTGGTTATGGTGGTGGAGTGTGGCAGCAGGTGGTGGTTATGGTGGTGGAGTGTGGCAGCAGGTGGTGTTTATGGTGGTGGAGTGTGGCAGCAGGTGGTGGTTATGGTGGTAGAGTGTGGCAGCAGGTGGTGGTTATGGTGGTGGAGTGTGGCAGAAGGTGGTGGTGGTGGTGGAGTGTGGCAGCAGGTGGTGGTTATGATGGTGGAGTGTGGCAGCAGGTGGTGGTTATGGTGGTGGAGTGTGGCAGCAGGTGGTGGTTATGGTGGTGGAATGTGGCAGCAGGTGGTGGTTATCATGCTGGAGTGTGGCAGCAGGTGCTGGAGGTGGTGGTGGTGGAGTGTGGCAGCAGGTGGTGGTTATGGTGGTGGAGTGTGGCAGCAGGTGGTGTTTACGGTGGTGGAGTGTGGCAGCAGATGGTGGTTATGGTGGTGGAGTGAGGCAGCAGATGGGGGTTATGGTGGTGTAGTGTGGCAGCACGTGGTGGTTATGGTGGTGGAGTTTGGCAGCAGGTGGTGGTTATGATGGTGGAGTGTGGCAGCAGGTGGTGGCTATGGTGGTGGAGTGTGGCAGCAGGTGGTGGTTATGGTGGTGGAGTGTGGCAGCAGGTGGTGGTTATGGTGGTGGAGTGTGGCAGCAGGTGGTGGTTATGGTGATGGAGTGTGGCAGCAGATGGTGGTTATCATGGTGGAGTGTGGCAGCAGGTGGTGGTTATGGTGGAGTGTGGCAGAAGGTGGTGGTTAAGGTGGTGGAGTGTGGCAGCAGGTGGTGGTTATGGTGGTGGAGTGTGGCAGCAGGTGGTGGTTATGGTGGTGGAGTGTGGCAGTAGGTGGTGGTTATGGTGGTGGAGTGTGGCAGCAGGTGGTGGTTATGGTGGTGGAGTGTGGCAGCAGGTGGTGGTTATGGTGGTGGAGTGTGGCAGCAGGTGGTGGTTATGGTGGTGTAGTGTGGCAGCAGGTTGTGGTTATGGTGGTGAAGTGTGGCAGCAGGTGGTGGTTATGGTGGTGGAGTGTGGCAGCAGGTGGTGGTTATTGTGGTGGAGTGTGGCAGCAGGTGGTGGTTATGGTGGAGTGTGGCAGCAGGTGGTGGTTATGGTGGTGGAGTGTGGCAGCAGGTGGTGGTTATGGTGGTGGAGTGTGGCAGCAGGTGGTGGTTTTGGTGGTGGAGTGTGGCAGCAGGTGGTGGTTATGGTGGTGGAGTGTGGCAGCAGGTGGTGGTTATGGTAGTGGAGTGTGGCAGCAGGTGGTGGTTATGGTGGTGGAGTGTGGCAGCAGGTGGTGGAATGTGGCAGCAGGTGGTGGTTATGGTGGTGGAGTGTGGCAGCAGGTGGTGGTTATGGTGGTGGAGTGTGGCAGCAGGTGGTGGTTATGGTGGTGGAGTGTGGCAGCAGGTGGTGGTTATCATGGTGGAGTGTGGCAGCAGGTGGTGGTTATGGTGGTGGAGTGTGGCAGCAGGTGGTGGTTATGGTGGTAGAGTGTGGCAGCAGGTGGTGGTTATGGTGGTAGAGTGTGGCAGCAGGTGGTGGTTATGGTGGTGGAGTGTGGCAGCAGGTGGTGGTGGTGGTGGTGGAGTGCGGCAGCAGGTGGTGGTGGTGATGGTGGAGTGTGGCAGCAGGTGGTGGTTATGGTGGTGGAGTGTGGCAGCAGGTGGTGGTTATGGTGGTGGAGTGTGGCAGCAGATGGTTATTGTAATGGAGTGTGTCAGCAGGTAGTGGATATGGTGGTGGAGTGTGGCAGCAGGTGGTGGAGTGTGGCAGCAGGTGGTGGAGTGTGGCAGCAGGTGGTGGTTATGGTGGTGGAGTGTGGCAGCAGGTGGTGGTTATTGTGGTGGAGTGTGGCAGCAGGTGGTGGTTATTGTGGTGGAGTGTGGCAGCAGGTGGTGGTTATGGTGGTGGAGTGTGGCAGCAGGTGGTGGTTATTGTGGTGGAGTGTGGCAGCAGGTGGTGGTTATGGTGGTGGAGTGTGGCAGCAGGTGGTGGTTATGGTGGTGGAGTGTGGCAGCAGGTGGTGGTTATGGTGGTGGAGTGTGGCAGCAGGTGGTGGTTATGGTGGTGGAGTGTGGCAGCAGGTGTTGGTTATGGTGGTGGAGTGTGGCAGCAGGTGGTGGATATGGTGGTGGATTGTGGCAGCAGGTGGTGGTTATGGTGGTGGAGTGTGGCAGCAGTTGGTGGTTATGGTGGTGGTGTGTGGCAGCAGGTGGTGGTTATAGTGGTGGAGTGTGGCAGCAGGTGGTGGTTTTGGTGGTGGTGGAGTGTGGCAGCAGTTGGTGGTTATGGTGGTGGTGTGTGGCAGCAGGTGGTGGTTATAGTGGAGGAGTGTGGCAGCAGGTGGTGGCTATTTTGGTGGAGTGTGGCAGCTGGTGGTGGAGGTGGTGGTGGTAGAGTGTGGCAGCAGGTGGTGATTATGGTAGTGGAGTGTGGCAGCAGGTGGTGGTTATTGTGGTGGAGTGTGGCAGCAGGTGGTGGTTATGGTGGTGGAGTGTGGCAGCAGGTGGTGGTTATGGTGGTGGAGTGTGGCAGCAGGTGGTGGTTATGGTGGTGGAGTGTGGCAGCAGGTGGTGGTTATGGTGGTGGAGTGTGGCAGCAGGTGGTGGTTATGGTGGTGGAGTGTAGCAGCAGGTGGTGGTTATGGTGGTGGAGTGTGGCAGCAGGTGGTGGTTATGGTGGTGGAGTGTGGCAGCAGGTGGTGGTTATAGTGGTGGAGTGTGGCAGCAGGTGGTGGTTATGGTCGTGGTGGAGTGTGGCAGCAGGTGGTGGTGGTGGTGGTGGAGTATGGCAGCAGGTGGTGGTTATAGTGGTGGAGTGTGGCAGCAGATGGTGGTTATGGTGGTGGTGGAGTGTGTCAGCAGGTGGTGTTGGTGGTGGTGGAGTATGGAAGCAGGTGGTGGTTATGGTGGTGGAGTGTGGCAGCAGGTGGTGGTTATGGTGGTGGAGTGTGGCAGCAGGGTGTGGTTATGGTGGTGGAGTGTGGCAGCAGGTGGTGGTGGAGGTGGAGTGTGGCAGCAGGTGGTGGAGGTGGAGTGTGTCGCAGGTGGTGGTTATAGTGGTGGAGTGTGGCAACAGGTGGTGGTGGTGGTGGAGTGTGGCAGCAGGTGGTGGAGGTGGTGGAGTGTGTCAGCAGGTGGTGGTGGAGGTGGAGTGTGGCAGCAGGTGGTGGTTATGGTGGTGGAGTGTGGCCGCAGGTGGTGGTGGAGGTGGAGTGTGGCAGCAGGTGGTTGTGGTGGTGGAGGTGGAGTGTGGCAGCAGGTGGTGGTTATGGTGGTGGAGTGTGGCCGCAGGTGGTGGTTATGGTGGAGTGTGGCAGCAGGTGGTGGTTACGGTGGTGGAGTGTGGCAGCAGGTGGTGGTTATGGTGGTGGAGTGTGGCAGCAGGTGGTGATTATGGTGGTGGAGTGTAGCAGCAGGTGGTGGAGTGTGGCAGCAGGTGGTGGGTATGGTGGTGGAGTGTGGCAGCAGGTGGTGGTTATGGTGGTGGAGTGTGGCAGCAGGTGGTGGAGTGTGGCAGCAGGTGGTAGTTATGGTGGTGGAGTGTGGCAGCAGGTGGTGGTTATGGTGGTGGAGTGTGGCAGCAGGTGGTGGTTATGGTGATGGAGTGTGGCAGCAGGTGGTGGTTATAGTGGTGGAGTGTGGCAGCAGGTGGTGGTTATGGTGGTGGTGTGTGGCAGCAGGTGGGGGTTATGGTTGTGGAGTGTGGCAGCAGGTGGTGATTATGGTGGTGGAGTGTGGCAGCAGGTGGTGGAGTGTGGCAGCAGGTGGTGGTTATGGTGGTGGAGTGTGGCAGCAGGTGGTGGTTATGGTGGTGGAGTGTGGCAGCAGGTGGTGGTTAAGGTAGTGGAGTGTGGCAGCAGGTGGTGGTTATGGTGGTGGAGTGTGGCAGCAGGTGGTGGTTATGGTGGTGGAGTGTGGCAGCAGGTGGTGGTTATGGTGGTGGAGTGTGGCAGCAGGTGGTGTTTATGGTGGTGGAGTGTGGCAGCAGGTGGTGGTTATGGTGGTAGAGTGTGGCAGCAGGTGGTGGTTATGGTGGTGGAGTGTGGCAGAAGGTGGTGGTGGTGGTGGAGTGTGGCAGCAGGTGGTGGTTATGATGGTGGAGTGTGGCAGCAGGTGGTGGTTATGGTGGTGGAGTGTGGCAGCAGGTGGTGGAGTATGGCAGCAGGTGGAGGTTATGGTAGTGGAGTGTGGCAGCAGGTGGTGGTTACGGTGGTGGAGTGTGGCAGCTGGAGGTGGTTATGGTGGTGGTGTGTGGCAGCAAGTGGTGGTTATGGTACCTACCTACCTTGAGGTGCTTCCGGCGCTTAGTGTCCCCGCGGCCCGGTCGTCGACCAGGCCTCCTGGTTGCTGGACTGATCAACCAGGCTGTTAGACGCGGCAGTCGTTTGTGGAGCAAACGGTAGTGGAGTGTGGCAGCAGGTGGTGGTTATGGTGGTGGAGTGTGGCAGCAGGTGGTGGTTATGGTGGTGGAGTGTGGCAGCAAGTGGTGGTTATGGTGGTGGAGTGTGGCAGCAGGTGGTGGTTATGGTGGTGGAGTGTGGCAGCAGGTGGTGGTTATGGTGGTGGAGTGTGGCAGCAGGTGGTGGTTATGGTGTAGAGTGTGGCAGCAGGTGGTGGTTATGGTGGTGGAGTGTGGCAGCAGGTGGTGGTTATGGTGGTGGAGTGTGGCAGCAGGGTGTGGTTATGGTGGTGGAGTGTGGCAGCAGGTGGTGGTTATGGTGGTGGAGTGTGGCAGCAGGGTGTGGTTATGGTGGTGGAGTGTGGCAGCAGGTGGTGGTTATGGTGGTGGAGTGTGGCAGCAGGTGGTGGTTATGGTGGTGGAGTGTGGCAGCAGGTGGTGGTTATGGTGGTGGAGTGTGGCAGCAGGAGGTGGTTATGGAGGTGGAGTGTGGCAGCAGGTGGTGGTTATGGTGGTGGAGTGTGGCAGCAGGTGGTGGTTATCGTAGTGGAGTGTGGCAGCAGGTGGTGGTTATGGTGGTGGAATGTGGCAGCAGGTGGTGGTTATCATGCTGGAGTGTGGCAGCAGGTGCTGGAGGTGGTGGTGGTGGAGTATGGCAGCAGGTGGTGGTTATGGTGGTGGAGTGTGGCAGCAGGTGGTGTTTACGGTGGTGGAGTGTGGCAGCAGATGGTGGTTATGGTGGTGGAGTGAGGCAGCAGATTGGGGTTATGGTGGTGTAGTGTGGCAGCACGTGGTGGTTATTGTGGTGGAGTTTGGCAGCAGGTGGTGGTTATGATGGTGGAGTGTGGCAGCAGGTGGTGGCTATGGTGGTGGAGTGTGGCAGCAGGTGGTGGTTATGGTGGTGGAGTGTGGCAGCAGGTGGTGGTTATGGTGGTGGAGTGTGGCAGCAGGTGGTGGTTATGGTGATGGAGTGTGGCAGCAGATGGTGGTTATCATGGTGGAGTGTGGCAGCAGGTGGTGGTTATGGTGGAGTGTGGCAGAAGGTGGTGGTTAAGGTGGTGGAGTGTGGCAGCAGGTGGTGGTTATGGTGGTGGAGTGTGGCAGCAGGTGGTGGTTATGGTGGTGGAGTGTGGCAGCAGGTGGTGATTATGGTGGTGGAGTGTAGCAGCAGGTGGTGGAGTGTGGCAGCAGGTGGTGGGTATGGTGGTGGAGTGTGGCAGCAGGTGGTGGTTATGGTGGTGGAGTGTGGCAGCAGGTGGTGGTTATGGTGGTGGAGTGTGGCAGCAGGTGGTGGTTATGGTGGTGGAGTGTGGCAGCAGGTGGTGGTTATGGTGGTGGAGTGTGGCAGCAGGAGGTGGTTATGGAGGTGGAGTGTGGCAGCAGGTGGTGGTTATGGTGGTGGAGTGTGGCAGCAGGTGGTGGTTATCGTAGTGGAGTGTGGCAGCAGGTGGTGGTTATGGTGGTGGAATGTGGCAGCAGGTGGTGGTTATCATGCTGGAGTGTGGCAGCAGGTGCTGGAGGTGGTGGTGGTGGAGTATGGCAGCAGGTGGTGGTTATGGTGGTGGAGTGTGGCAGCAGGTGGTGTTTACGGTGGTGGAGTGTGGCAGCAGATGGTGGTTATGGTGGTGGAGTGAGGCAGCAGATTGGGGTTATGGTGGTGTAGTGTGGCAGCACGTGGTGGTTATTGTGGTGGAGTTTGGCAGCAGGTGGTGGTTATGATGGTGGAGTGTGGCAGCAGGTGGTGGCTATGGTGGTGGAGTGTGGCAGCAGGTGGTGGTTATGGTGGTGGAGTGTGGCAGCAGGTGGTGGTTATGGTGGTGGAGTGTGGCAGCAGGTGGTGGTTATGGTGATGGAGTGTGGCAGCAGATGGTGGTTATCATGGTGGAGTGTGGCAGCAGGTGGTGGTTATGGTGGAGTGTGGCAGAAGGTGGTGGTTAAGGTGGTGGAGTGTGGCAGCAGGTGGTGGTTATGGTGGTGGAGTGTGGCAGCAGGTGGTGGTTATGGTGGTGGAGTGTGGCAGTAGGTGGTGGTTATGGTGGTGGAGTGTGGCAGCAGGTGGTGGTTATGGTGGTGGAGTGTGGCAGCAGGTGGTGGTTATGGTGGTGGAGTGTGGCAGCAGGTGGTGGTTATGGTGGTGTAGTGTGGCAGCAGGTTGTGGTTATGGTGGTGGAGTGTGGCAGCAGGTGGTGGTTATGGTGGTGGAGTGTGGCAGCAGGTGGTGGTTATTGTGGTGGAGTGTGGCAGCAGGTGGTGGTTATGGTGGAGTGTGGCAGCAGGTGGTGGTTATGGTGGTGGAGTGTGGCAGCAGGTGGTGGTTATGGTGGTGGAGTGTGGCAGCAGGTGGTGGTTTTGGTGGTGGAGTGTGGCAGCAGGTGGTGGTTATGGTGGTGGAGTGTGGCAGCAGGTGGTGGTTATGGTAGTGGAGTGTGGCAGCAGGTGGTGGTTATGGTGGTGGAGTGTGGCAGCAGGTGGTGGTTATGGTGGTGGAATGTGGCAGCAGGTGGTGGTTATGGTGGTGGAGTGTGGCAGCAGGTGGTGGTTATGGTGGTGGAGTGTGGCAGCAGGTGGTGGTTATGGTGGTGGAGTGTGGCAGCAGGTGGTGGTTATCATGGTGGAGTGTGGCAGCAGGTGGTGGTTATGGTGGTGGAGTGTGGCAGCAGGTGGTGGTTATGGTGGTAGGAGTGTGGCAGCAGGTGGTGGTTATGGTGGTAGAGTGTGGCAGCAGGTGGTGGTTATGGTGGTGGAGTGTGGCAGCAGGTGGTGGTTATGGTGGTGGAGTGTGGCAGCAGATGGTGGTTATCATGGTGGAGTGTGGCAGCAGGTGGTGGTTATGGTGGTGGAGTGTGGCAGCAGGTGGTGGTCATGGTGGTAGAGTGTGGCAGCAGGTGGTGGTTATGGTGGTGGAGTATGGCAGCAGGTGGTGTTTATGGTGGTGGAGTGTGGCAGCAGGTGGTGGTTTTGGTGGTGGAGTGTGGCAGCAGGTGGTGGTTATGGTGGTGGAGTGTGGCAGCAGGTGGTGCTTATGGTGGTGGAGTGTGGCAGCAGGTGGTGGTTATGGTGGTGGAGTGTGGCAGCAGGTGGTGGTTATGGTGGTGGAGTGTGGCAGCAGGTGGTGGTTATGGTGGTGGAGTGTGGCAGCAGGTGGTGGTTATCATGGTGGAGTGTGGCAGCAGGTGGTGGTTATGGTGGTGAGTGTGGCAGCAGGCGGTGATTATGGTGGTGGAGTGTGGCAGCAGGTGGTGGTTATGGTGGTGGAGTGTGGCAGCAGGTGGTGGTTATGGTGGTGGAGTGTGGCAGCAGGTGGTGGTTATGGTGGTGGAGTGTGGCAGCAGGTGGTAGTTATGGTGGAGGAGTGTGGCAGCAGGTGGTGGTTATGGTGGTGGAGTGTGGCAGCAGGTGGTGGTGGTGGTGGTGGAGTGCGGCAGCAGGTGGTGGTGGTGGTGGAGTGTGGCAGCAGGTGGTGGTTATGGTGGTGGAGTGTGGCAGCAGGTGGTGGTTATGGTGGTGGAGTGTGGCAGCAGGTGGTGGTTAAGGTAGTGGAGTGTGGCAGCAGGTGGTGGTTATGGTGGTGGAGTGTGGCAGCAGATGGTTATTGTAATGGAGTGTGTCAGCAGGTAGTGGATATGGTGGTGGAGTGTGGCAGCAGGTGGTGGTTATGGTGGTGGAGTGTGGCAGCAGGTGATGGTTATGGTGGTGGAGTGTGGCAGCAGGTGGTGGTTATGGTGGTGGAGTGTGGCAGCAGGTGGTGGTTATGGTGGTGGAATGTGGCAGCAGGTGGTGGTTATGGTGGTGGAGTGTGGCAGCAGGTGGTGGTTATGGTGGTGGAGTGTGGCAGCAGGTGGTGGTTATGGTGGTGGAGTGTGGCAGCAGGTGGTGGTTATCATGGTGGAGTGTGGCAGCAGGTGGTGGTTATGGTGGTGGAGTGTGGCAGCAGGTGGTGGTTATGGTGGTAGAGTGTGGCAGCAGGTGGTGGTTATGGTGGTGGAGTGTGGCAGCAGGTGGTGGTTATGGTGGTGGAGTGTGGCAGCAGATGGTGGTTATCATGGTGGAGTGTGGCAGCAGGTGGTGGTTATGGTGGTGGAGTGTGGCAGCAGGTGGTGGTCATGGTGGTAGAGTGTGGCAGCAGGTGGTGGTTATGGTGGTGGAGTGTGGCAGCAGGTGGTGGTTATGGTGGTGGAGTGTGGCAGCAGGTGGTGGTTTATGGTGGTGGAGTGTGGCAGCAGGTGGTGGTTATGGTGGTGGAGTGTGGCAGCAGGTGGTGCTTATGGTGGTGGAGTGTGGCAGCAGGTGGTGGTTATGGTGGTGGAGTGTGGCAGCAGGTGGTGGTTATGGTGGTGGAGTGTGGCAGCAGGTGGTGGTTATGGTGGTGGAGTGTGGCAGCAGGTGGTGGTTATGGTGGTGGAGTGTGGCAGCAGGTGGTGGTTTTGGTGGTGGAGTGTGGCAGCAGGTGGTGGTTATGGTGGTGGAGTGTGGCAGCAGGTGGTGGTTATGGTGGTGGAGTGTGGCAGCAGGTGGTGGTTTTGGTGGTGGAGTGTGGCAGCAGGTGGTGGTTATGGTGGTGGAGTGTGGCAGCAGGTGGTGGCTTATGGTGGTGGAGTGTGGCAGCAGGTGGTGGTTATGGTGGTGGAGTGTGGCAGCAGGTGGTGGTTATGGTGGTGGAGTGTGGCAGCAGGTGGTGGTTATGGTGGTGGAGTGTGGCAGCAGGTGGTGGTTATGGTGGTGGAGTGTGGCAGCAGGTGGTGGTTATGGTGGTGGAGTGTGGCAGCAGGTGGTGGTTATGGTGGTGGAGTGTGGCAGCAGGTGGTGGTTATGGTGGTGGAGTGTGGCAGCAGGTGGTGGTTATGGTGGTGGAGTGTGGCAGCAGGATGGTGGTTATGGTGGTGGAGTGTGGCAGCAGGTGGTGGTTATGGTGGTGGAGTGTGGCAGCAGGTGGTGGTTATGGTGGTGGAGTGTGGCAGCAGGTGGTGGTTATGGTAGTGGAGTGTGGCAGCAGGTGGTGGTTATGGTGGTGGAGTGTGGCAGCAGGTGGTGGTTATGGTGGTGGAGTGTGGCAGCAGGTGGTGGTTATGGTGGTGGAGTGTGGCAGCAGGTGGTGGTTATGGTGGTGGAGTGTGGCAGCAGGTGGTGGTTATGGTGGTGGAGTGTGGCAGCAGGTGGTGGTTATGGTGGTGGAGTGTGGCAGCAGGTGGTGGTTATGGTGGTGGAGTGTGGCAGCAGGTGGTGGTTATGGTGGTGGAGTGTGGCAGCAGGTGGTGGTTATGGTGGTGGAGTGTGGCAGCAGGTGGTAGTTATGGTGGAGGAGTGTGGCAGCAGGTGGTGGTTATGGTGGTGGAGTGTGGCAGCAGGTGGTGGTGGTGGTGGTGGAGTGCGGCAGCAGGTGGTGGTGGTGGTGGAGTGTGGCAGCAGGTGGTGGTTATGGTGGTGGAGTGTGGCAGCAGGTGGTGGTTATGGTGGTGGAGTGTGGCAGCAGGTGGTGGTTAAGGTAGTGGAGTGTGGCAGCAGGTGGTGGTTATGGTGGTGGAGTGTGGCAGCAGATGGTTATTGTAATGGAGTGTGTCAGCAGGTAGTGGATATGGTGGTGGAGTGTGGCAGCAGGTGGTGGTTATGGTGGTGGAGTGTGGCAGCAGGTGATGGTTATGGTGGTGGAGTGTGGCAGCAGGTGGTGGTTATGGTGGTGGAGTGTGGCAGCAGGTGGTGGTTATGGTGGTGGAATGTGGCAGCAGGTGGTGGTTATGGTGGTGGAGTGTGGCAGCAGGTGGTGGTTATGGTGGTGGAGTGTGGCAGCAGGTGGTGGTTATGGTGGTGGAGTGTGGCAGCAGGTGGTGGTTATCATGGTGGAGTGTGGCAGCAGGTGGTGGTTATGGTGGTGGAGTGTGGCAGCAGGTGGTGGTTATGGTGGTAGGAGTGTGGCAGCAGGTGGTGGTTATGGTGGTGGAGTGTGGCAGCAGGTGGTGGTTATGGTGGTGGAGTGTGGCAGCAGATGGTGGTTATCATGGTGGAGTGTGGCAGCAGGTGGTGGTTATGGTGGTGGAGTGTGGCAGCAGGTGGTGGTCATGGTGGTAGAGTGTGGCAGCAGGTGGTGGTTATGGTGGTGGAGTGTGGCAGCAGGTGGTGGTTATGGTGGTGGAGTGTGGCAGCAGGTGGTGGTTATGGTGGTGGAGTGTGGCAGCAGGTGGTGGTTATGGTGGTGGAGTGTGGCAGCAGGTGGTGGCTTATGGTGGTGGAGTGTGGCAGCAGGTGGTGGTTATGGTGGTGGAGTGTGGCAGCAGGTGGTGGTTATGGTGGTGGAGTGTGGCAGCAGGTGGTGGTTATGGTGGTGGAGTGTGGCAGCAGGTGGTGGTTATGGTGGTGGAGTGTGGCAGCAGGTGGTGGTTATTGGTGGTGGAGTGTGGCAGCAGGTGGTGGTTATGGTGGTGGAGTGTGGCAGCAGGTGGTGGTTATGGTGGTGGAGTGTGGCAGCAGGTGGTGGTTTATGGTGGTGGAGTGTGGCAGCAGGTGGTGGTTATGGTGGTGGAGTGTGGCAGCAGGTGGTGGCTTATGGTGGTGGAGTGTGGCAGCAGGTGGTGGTTATGGTGGTGGAGTGTGGCAGCAGGTGGTGGTTATGGTGGTGGAGTGTGGCAGCAGGTGGTGGTTATGGTGGTGGAGTGTGGCAGCAGGTGGTGGTTATGGTGGTGGAGTGTGGCAGCAGGTGGTGGTTATGGTGGTGGAGTGTGGCAGCAGGTGGTGGTTATCAGTGGTGGAGTGTGGCAGCAGGTGGTGGTTATGGTGGTGGAGTGTGGCAGCAGGTGGTGGTTATGGTGGTGGAGTGTGGCAGCAGGTGGTGGTTATGGTGGTGGAGTGTGGCAGCAGGTGGTGGTTATGGTGGTGGAGTGTGGCAGCAGGTGGTGGTTATGGTGGTGGAGTGTGGCAGCAGATGGTGGTTATGGTGGTGGAGTGTGGCAGCAGGTGGTGGTTATGGTGGTGGAGTGTGGCAGCAGGTGGTGGTTATGGTGGTGGAGTGTGGCAGCAGGTGGAGGTTATGGTGGTGGAGTGTGGCAGCAGGTGGTGGTTATGGTGGTGGAGTGTGGCAGCAGGTGGTGGTTATGGTGGAGGAGTGTGGCAGCAGGTGGTGGTTATGGTGGTGGAGTGTGGCAGCAGGTGGTGGTTATGGTGGTGGAGTGTGCCAGCAGGTGGTGGTTATGGTGGTGGAGTGTGGCAGCAGGTGGTGGTTATGGTGGTGGAGTGTGGCAGCAGATGGTGGT
>NC_091202.1:770014-855519 GCF_040958095.1 Procambarus clarkii
CAGGGTAAAAAAAAAATGAATGTAATGAAACATCATTTACATGGCGAGAGCCAGAGGTTCCCTGGAGCTATCCAGGCTGATATGGATATATTAGATTTTGGCATCAGTCAGTGTGAATGGAGTTCTACTGAATTACAATCTCTCAGCAAATGAACTTTTTTTCACCCTCATTGTTTGCTGTGATCGCCAACATGGTATTTAGAAAAAGTTGATCTGCTGCTGACCTCTTGCTAAATCTCTCCATTAAGTGACATTAGACACTGGATGAATCATAGATCAGCAGTGTTGTTGATCTAAATATAGCAGGTGCATCTGAGTGGGTCTGGATTAGTAGGAAAGCATCACGCACTAGCCCCAGTCACCATTCTGCAATATAAAAAAAATCCCCCATGCTTTCCACATCACTTTTTTATACCCAACATATGCCAAGTTCTGAAAGCGGCGGTTGGTCATATTTGTCCCAATCCCCACTACAGTTTTCAAAATATCCCAAACATCTCAATTTTGAGGCCTGAGCCATACTTTCGAGCCAAATTCTGGCTCTCTGCACGTATTCGCAGTTTGAAATTACGACTTTTTATACCCAACATACGCCAAGTACTGAAAGCGGCAGTGAGTCATATTTTGCACAAACTCCCCTGCAGCTTTCAAAATATCCGAAATATTCCAATTTCGAGGCCTGAGCCATATTTTGGAGCCAAATTCTGGCTCTCTGCACGTATTCGCAGTTTTAAATTACGACTTTTTTATACCCAACATATGCGAAGTACTGAAAGCGGCGTTTGGTGACATTTGACCCAAACCTCCCTGCAGTTTTCAAAATATCCTAAACATCCCAATTTCGAGGCCCGAGCCGTATTTTCGAGCCAAATTCTGGCTCTATGCACGTATACGCAGTTTGAAATTACGACTTTTTATACCCAGCATATGCCAAGTCTTGATAGCGGCAGTGAGTCACATTTTGCACAAACTCCCCTGCAGTTTTGGAAACATCCCAAATATCCCAATTTCGAGGCCTGAGCTATATTTTGGAGCCAAATTCTGGCTCTCTGCACGTATTCGACGTTTGAAATTACGACTTTATATACCCAACATATGCCAAGTACTGAAAGCGGCGATTGGTGACATTTGTCCCAAACTTCCCTGCAGTTTTCAAAATATCCCAAACATCCCAATTTCGAGGCCTGAGCCATATTTTTGAGCCAAATTCTGGCTCTATGCACGTATTCGCAGATTGAAATTACGACTTTTTTATACCCAACATATACCAAGTACTGAAAGCGGCGTTTGGTCACATTTGTCTCAATCCTTCTTGCAGTTTTCAAAATATCCCAAACATCCCAATTTCGAGGCCTGAGCTATATTTTGGAGCCAAATTCTGGCTCTCTGCACGTATACGCAGTTTGAAATTACGACTTTTTATACCCAGCATATGTCAAGTCCTGATAGCGGCAGTGAGTCACATTTTGCACAAACTCCCCTGCAGTTTTGGAAACATCCCAAACATCCCAATTTCGAGGCCTGAGCTATATTTTGGAGCCAAATTCTGGCTCTACGCACGTATTCGCCGTTTGAAATTACGACTTTTTTATAGCCAACATGTGCCTAGTAATGAAAGCGGCGTTTGGTCACATATATCCCAAACCCCCCTGCAGTTTTCAAAATATCCCAAACATCCCAATTTCGAGGCCTGAGCCATATTTTGGAGCCAAATTCTGGCTCTCTGCACGTATTCTCAGTTTGAAATTACGACTTTTTTATACCCAACATATGCGAATTACTGAAAGCGGCGTTTGGTGACATTTGTCCCAAACCCCACTGCAGTTTTCAAAATATCCTAAACATCCCAATTTAGAGGCCTGAGCCGTATTTTGGAGCCAAATTTTGGCTCTATGCACGTATACGCAGTTTGAAATAACGACTTTTTATTCCCAACATATGCCAAGTCCTGATAGCGGCAGTGAGTCACATTTTGGACAAACTCCCCTGCAGTTTTCGAAATATCCCAAATATCCCAATTTCGAGGCCTGAGCTATATTTTGGAGCCAAATTCTGGCTTTCTGCACGTATTCGCCGTTTGAAATTACGACTATTTTATACCCAACATATGCCAAGTAATGAAAGCGGCGTTTGGTTACATCTGTCCCAAACCCCCCTGCAGTTTTCAAAATATCCCAAACATCCCAATTTCGAGGCCTGAGCCATATTTTGGAGCCAAGTTCTAGCTCTTTGCACGTATTCGCAGTTTGATATTACGATTTTTATACCCTACATATGCCAAGTGTTGAAAGCGGCATTTGGTTATATTTGTCCCAAACCTCCCAGCAGTTTTCAAAATATCCCAAACATCACAATATCGAGGCCAGAGCCATATTTTGGAGCCAAGTTCTAGCTCTTTGCACGTATTCGCAGTTTGATATTACGATTTTTATACCCAACATATGCCAAGTACTGAAAGCGGTGTTTGGTCACATTTGTCCCAAACCCCCCCCCCCCCTGCAGTTTTCAAAATATCCCAAACATCCCAATTTCGAGGCCTTAGCCATATTTTGGAGCCAAATTCTGGCTCTATGCACGTATTCGCGGTTTGAAATTACGACATTTTATACCCAACATATGCCAAGTCCTGAAAGTGGCAGTGAGTCACATTTCGCACAAGCTCCCCTGCTGTTTTCGAAATATCTCAAATATCCCAATTTAGAGGCCTGAGCAATATTTTGGCGCCAAATTTTGGCTCTCTGCACGTATTCAAAGTTTGAAATTACGACTTTTTATACCCAACTTATGCCAAGTACTGAAAGTGGCATTTGGTCAAATTTGTCCCAAACCTCCCTGCAGTTTTCGAAATATCCCAAATAACCCAATTAAGAGGCCTGAGCCATATTTTGGAGCCATATTCTGGCTCTCTGCACGTATTCGCAGTTTGAAATTACGACTTTTTATACCCAACATATACCAAGTACTGAAAGCGGCATTTGGTCACATTTGTCCCAAACCTCCCAGCAGTTTTCAAAATATCCCAAACATCCCAATTTCGAGGCCTGAGCCATATTTTGGAGCCAAATTCTGGCTCTCTGCACGTATTCGTAGTTTGAAATTGCGAATTTTTTATACCCAACATATGCCAATTACTGAAAGCGGCGTTTGGTGACATTTGTCCCATACCCTCCTGCAGTTTTCAAAATATCCTAAACATCCCAATTTCGAGGCCTGAGCCGTATTTTGGAGCCAAATTCTGGCTCTATGCACGTATACGCAGTTTGAAATTACGACTTTTTTATACCCAACATATGCAAAGTACTGAAAGCGGCGTTAGGTGACATTTGTCCCATACCCTCCTGCAGTTTTCAAAATATCCTAAACATCCCAATTTCGAGGCCTGAGCCATATTTTGGAGCCAAATTCTGGCTCTCTGCACGTATTCACAGTTTTAAATTACGACTTTTTTATACCCAACATATGCAAAGTACTGAAAGCGGCGTTTGGTGACATTTGTCCCATACCCTCCTGCAGTTTTCAAAATATCCTAAACATCCCAATTTCGAGGCCTGAGCCGTATTTTGGAGCCAAATTCTGGCTCTATGCACGTATACGCAGTTTGAAATTACGACTTTTTATACCCAGCATATGTCAAGTCCTGATAGCGGGAGTGAGTCACATTTTGCACAAACTCCCCTGCAGTTTTGGAAACATCCCAAATATCCCAATTTCGAGGCCTGAGCTATATTTTGGAGCCAAATTCTGGCTCTACGCACGTATTCGCCGTTTGAAATTACGACTTTTTTATAGCCAACATGTGCCTAGTAATGAAAGCGGCGTTTGGTCACATATATCCCAAACCCCCCTGCAGTTTTCAAAATATCCCAAACATCCCAATTTCGAGGCCTGAGCCATATTTTGGAGCCAAATTCTGGCTCTCTGCACGTATTCTCAATTTGATATTACGACTTTTTTATACCCAACATATGCGAATTACTGAAAGCGGCGTTTGGTGACATTTGTCCCAAACCCCACTGCAGTTTTCAAAATATCCTAAACATCCCAATTTAGAGGCCTGAGCCGTATTTTGGAGCCAAATTTTGGCTCTATGCACGTATACGCAGTTTGAAATAACTTTTTATTCCCAACATATGCCAAGTCCTGATAGCGGCAGTGAGTCACATTTTGGACAAACTCCCCTGCAGTTTTCGAAATATCCCAAATATCCCAATTTCGAGGCCTGAGCTATATTTTGGAGCCAAATTCTGGCTTTCTGCACGTATTCGCCGTTTGAAATTACGACTATTTTATACCCAACATATGCCAAGTGTTGAAAGCGGCGTTTGGTTATATTTGTCCCAAACCTCCCAGCAGTTTTCAAAATATCCCAAACATCACAATATCGAGGCCTGAGCCATATTTTGGAGCCAAGTTCTAGCTCTTTGCACGTATTCGCAGTTTGACATTACGATTTTTAAACCCAACATATGCCAAGTACTGAAAGCGGTGTTTGGTCACATTTGTCCCAACCCCCCCCCCCCCCTGCAGTTTTCAAAATATCCCAAACATCCCAATTTCGAGGCCTTAGCCATATTTTGGAGCCAAATTCTGGCTCTATGCACATATTCGCAGTTTGAAATTACGAATTTTTTATACCCAACATATGCCAAGTACTGAAAGCGGTGTTTGGTCACATTTGTCCCAAACGCACCCCTGCAGTTTTCAAAATATCCCAAACATCCCAATTTCGAGGCCTTAGCCATATTTTGGAGCCAAATTCTGGCTCTATGCACGTATTCGCGGTTTGAAATTACGACATTTTATACCCAACATATGCCAAGTCCTGAAAGTGGCAGTGAGTCACATTTCGCACAAGCTCCCCTGCAGTTTTCGAAATATCTCAAATATCCCAATTTAGAGGCCTGAGCAATATTTTGGCGCCAATTTTTTGGCTCTCTGCACGTATTCAAAGTTTGAAATTACGACTTTTTATACCCAACTTATGCCAAGTACTGAAAGTGGCATTTGGTCAAATTTGTCCCAAACCTCCCTGCAGTTTTCAAAATATCCCAAACATCCCAATTTCGAGGCCTGAGCCATATTTTAGAGCCAAATTCTGGCTCTCTGCACGTATTCGCAGTTTGAAATTACGACATTTTATACCCAACTTATGCCAAGTACTGAACGCGGCGTTTGGTCACATTTGTCCAAACCCCCCCCCCCCTGCAGTTTTCAAAATATCCCAAACATCCCAATTTCGAGGCCTTAGCCATATTTTGGAGCCAAATTCTTGCACCATGCACGTATTCGTGGTTTGAAATTACGACATTTTATACCCAACATATGCTAAGTCCTGAAAGCGGCAGTGAGTCACATTTTGCACAAACTCTATTGCAGTTTTCGAAATATCCCAAATATCCCAATTTCGAGGCATGAGCCATATTTTGGAGCCAAATTTTGGCTCTCTGCACGTATTCGCAGTTTGAAATAACGACTTTTTATACCCAACATACGCCAAATACTGAAAGCGGCAGTGAGTCACATTTTGCTCAAACTCCCCTGCAGTTTTCAAAATATCCCAAACATCCCACTTTCAAGGCTTGAGCCATATTTTGGAGCCAAATTCAAGCTCTCTGCACGTATTCGCAGTTTGAAATTACTACTTTTTATACCCAACATATGCCAAGTTCTGTAAGCAGCGTTTGGTCATATTTGTCCCAAACCCCCCTGCAGTTTTCAAAATATCCCAAACTACCCAATTTCGAGGACTGAGCAATATTTTGGAGCCAAATTCTGGCTCTATGCACGTATTCGCAGTATGAAATTACGAATTTTTTATACCCAACATATGCCAAGTGTTGAAAGCGGCGTTTGGTTATATTTGTCCCAAACCTCCCAGCAGTTTTCAAAATATCCCAAACATCACAATATCGAGGCCTGAGCCATATTTTGGAGCCAAGATCTAACTCTCTGCACGTAATCGCAGTTTGATATTACGATTATTATACCCAACATATGCCAAGTACTGAAAGCGGCAGTGAGTCAAATTTTGCACAAACTCCATTGCAGTTTTCGAAATATCCCAAATATCCCAATTTCGAGGCCTGAGCCGTATTTTGGAGCCAAATTCTGGCTCTCTGCACGTATTCGCAGTTTGAAATTACAACTTTTTTATACCCAACATATGCCAAGTACTGAACGCGGCGTTTGGTCACATTTGTCCAAAACCCCCCCTGCAGTTTTCAAAATATCCCAAACATCCCAATTTCGAGGCCTGACCCATATTTTGGAGCCAAATTCTGGCTCTATGCACGTATTCGCGGTTTGAAATTACGGCATTTTATACCCAACATATGCCAAGTCCTGATAGCGGCAGTGAGTCACATTTTGGACAAACTTCCCTGCAGTTTTCGAAATATCCCAAATATCCCAATTTCGAGGCCTGAGCTATATTTTGGAGCCAAATTCTGGCTCTCTGCACGTATTCTCAGTTTGAAATTACGACTATTTTATACCCAACATATGCCAAGTAATGAAAGCGCCGTTTGGACACATATGTCCGAAACCCCCCTGCAGTTTTCAAAATATCCCAAACATCCCAATTTCGAGGCCTGAGCCATATTGTGGAGCCAAATTCTCGCTCTCTGCACGTATTCGCAGTTTGAAATTACGACTTTATATACCCAACACATTCCAAGTACTGAAAGCGATGTTTGGTCACATTTGTCCCAAACCTCCCTGCAGTTTTCAAAATATCTCAAATATCCTAATTTCGAGGCCTGAGCCATATTATACAGCCAAATTCTGGATCTCTGCACGTATTCACAGTTTGAAATTACGACTTTTTATACCCAACATATGCCAAGTACTGAAAGCGGCGTTTGGTTACATCTGTCCCAAACCTCCCTACAGTTTACAAAATATCCCAAACATCCCAATTTCGAGGCCTGAGCCATATTTTGGAGCCAAATACAAGCTCTTTGCACGTATTCGCAGTTTGAAATTACGACTTTTTATACCCAACATATGCCAAGTTCTGAAAGCGGCGTTTGGTCATATTTTTCCAAAACCCCCCTGCAGTTTTCAAAATATCCCAAACATCCCAATTTCGAGGCCTGAGCCGTATTTTGGAGCCAAATTCTGCCTCTATGCACGTATTCGCAGTTTGAAATTACGACTTTTTATACCCAACATATGCCAAGTCCTGAAAGCGGCAGTGAGTGACATTTTGCACAAACTCCCCTGCAGTTTTCGAAATATCCCAAATAACCCAATTAAGAGGCCTGAGCCATATTTTGGAGCCAAATTCTGGCTCTCTGCACGTATTCGCAGTTTGAAATTACGACTTTTTATACCCAACATATACCAAGTACTGAAAGCGGCATTTGGTCACATTTGTCCCAAACCTCCCAGCAGTTTTCAAAATATCCCAAACATCCCAATTTCGAGGCCTGAGCCATATTTTGGAGCCAAATTCTGGCTCTCTGCACGTATTCGTAGTTTGAAATTGCGAATTTTTTATACCCAACATATGCCAATTACTGAAAGCGGCGTTTGGTGACATTTGTCCCATACCCTCCTGCAGTTTTCAAAATATCCTAAACATCCCAATTTCGAGGCCTGAGCCGTATTTTGGAGCCAAATTCTGGCTCTATGCACGTATACGCAGTTTGAAATTACGACTTTTTTATACCCAACATATGCAAAGTACTGAAAGCGGCGTTAGGTGACATTTGTCCCATACCCTCCTGCAGTTTTCAAAATATCCTAAACATCCCAATTTCGAGGCCTGAGCCATATTTTGGAGCCAAATTCTGGCTCTCTGCACGTATTCTCAGTTTGAAATTACGACTTTTTTATACCCAACATATGCGAATTACTGAAAGCGGCGTTTGGTGACATTTGTCCCAAACCCCACTGCAGTTTTCAAAATATCCTAAACATCCCAATTTAGAGGCCTGAGCCGTATTTTGGAGCCAAATTTTGGCTCTATGCACGTATACGCAGTTTGAAATAACGACTTTTTATTCCCAACATATGCCAAGTCCTGATAGCGGCAGTGAGTCACATTTTGGACAAACTCCCCTGCAGTTTTCGAAATATCCCAAATATCCCAATTTCGAGGCCTGAGCTATATTTTGGAGCCAAATTCTGGCTTTCTGCACGTATTCGCCGTTTGAAATTACGACTATTTTATACCCAACATATGCCAAGTAATGAAAGCGGCGTTTGGTTACATCTGTCCCAAACCCCCCTGCAGTTTTCAAAATATCCCAAACATCCCAATTTCGAGGCCTGAGCCATATTTTGGAGCCAAGTTCTAGCTCTTTGCACGTATTCGCAGTTTGATATTACGATTTTTATACCCAACATATGCCAAGTGTTGAAAGCGGCATTTGGTTATATTTGTCCCAAACCTCCCAGCAGTTTTCAAAATATCCCAAACATCACAATATCGAGGCCTGAGCCATATTTTGGAGCCAAGTTCTAGCTCTTTGCACGTATTCGCAGTTTGATATTACGATTTTTATACCCAACATATGCCAAGTACTGAAAGCGGTGTTTGGTCACATTTGTCCCAAACCCCCCCCCCCCCCCCCCTGCAGTTTTCAAAATATCCCAAACATCCCAATTTCGAGGCCTTAGCCATATTTTGGAGCCAAATTCTGGCTCTATGCACGTATTCGCGGTTTGAAATTACGACATTTTATACCCAACATATGCCAAGTCCTGAAAGTGGCAGTGAGTCACATTTCGCACAAGCTCCCCTGCTGTTTTCGAAATATCCCAAATATCCCAATTTAGAGGCCTGAGCAATATTTTGGCGCCAAATTTTGGCTCTCTGCACGTATTCAAAGTTTGAAATTACGACTTTTTATACCCAACTTATGCCAAGTACTGAAAGTGGCATTTGGTCAAATTTGTCCCAAACCTCCCTGCAGTTTTCGAAATATCCCAAATAACCCAATTAAGAGGCCTGAGCCATATTTTGGAGCCATATTCTGGCTCTCTGCACGTATTCGCAGTTTGAAATTACGACTTTTTATACCCAACATATACCAAGTACTGAAAGCGGCATTTGGTCACATTTGTCCCAAACCTCCCAGCAGTTTTCAAAATATCCCAAACATCCCAATTTCGAGGCCTGAGCCATATTTTGGAGCCAAATTCTGGCTCTCTGCACGTATTCGTAGTTTGAAATTGCGAATTTTTTATACCCAACATATGCCCATTACTGAAAGCGGCGTTTGGTGACATTTGTCCCATACCCTCCTGCAGTTTTCAAAATATCCTAAACATCCCAATTTCGAGGCCTGAGCCATATTTTGGAGCCAAATTCTGGCTCTATGCACGTATACGCAGTTTGAAATTACGACTTTTTTATACCCAACATATGCAAAGTACTGAAAGCGGCGTTAGGTGACATTTGTCCCATACCCTCCTGCAGTTTTCAAAATATCCTAAACATCCCAATTTCGAGGCCTGAGCCATATTTTGGAGCCAAATTCTGGCTCTCTGCACGTATTCACAGTTTTAAATTACGACTTTTTTATACCCAACATATGCAAAGTACTGAAAGCGGCGTTTGGTGACATTTGTCCCATACCCTCCTGCAGTTTTCAAAATATCCTAAACATCCCAATTTCGAGGCCTGAGCCGTATTTTGGAGCCAAATTCTGGCTCTATGCACGTATACGCAGTTTGAAATTACGACTTTTTATACCCAGCATATGTCAAGTCCTGATAGCGGCAGTGAGTCACATTTTGCACAAACTCCCCTGCAGTTTTGGAAACATCCCAAATATCCCAATTTCGAGGCCTGAGCTATATTTTGGAGCCAAATTCTGGCTCTACGCACGTATTCGCCGTTTGAAATTACGACTTTTTTATAGCCAACATGTGCCTAGTAATGAAAGCGGCGTTTGGTCACATATATCCCAAACCCCCCTGCAGTTTTCAAAATATCCCAAACATCCCAATTTCGAGGCCTGAGCCATATTTTGGAGCCAAATTCTGGCTCTCTGCACGTATTCTCAATTTGAAATTACGACTTTTTTATACCCAACATATGCGAATTACTGAAACGGCGTTTGGTGACATTTGTCCCAAACCCCACTGCAGTTTTCAAAATATCCTAAACATCCCAATTTAGAGGCCTGAGCCGTATTTTGGAGCCAAATTTTGGCTCTATGCACGTATACGCAGTTTGAAATAACTTTTTATTCCCAACATATGCCAAGTCCTGATAGCGGCAGTGAGTCACATTTTGGACAAACTCCCCTGCAGTTTTCGAAATATCCCAAATATCCCAATTTCGAGGCCTGAGCTATATTTTGGAGCCAAATTCTGGCTTTCTGCACGTATTCGCCGTTTGAAATTACGACTATTTTATACCCAACATATGCCAAGTTTTGAAAGCGGCGTTTGGTTATATTTGTCCCAAACCTCCCAGCAGTTTTCAAAATATCCCAAACATCACAATATCGAGGCCTGAGCCATATTTTGGAGCCAAGTTCTAGCTCTTTGCACGTATTCGCAGTTTGATATTACGATTTTTAAACCCAACATATGCCAAGTACTGAAAGCGGTGTTTGGTCACATTTGTCCCAAACCCCCCCCCCCCCCTGCAGTTTTCAAAATATCCCAAACATCCCAATTTCGAGGCCTTAGCCATATTTTGGAGCCAAATTCTGGCTCTATGCACATATTCGCAGTTTGAAATTACGAATTTTTTATACCCAACATATGCCAAGTACTGAAAGCGGTGTTTGGTCACATTTGTCCCAAACGCACCCCTGCAGTTTTCAAAATATCCCAAACATCCCAATTTCGAGGCCTTAGCCATATTTTGGAGCCAAATTCTGGCTCTATGCACGTATTCGCGGTTTGAAATTACGACATTTTATACCCAACATATGCCAAGTCCTGAAAGTGGCAGTGAGTCACATTTCGCACAAGCTCCCCTGCAGTTTTCGAAATATCTCAAATATCCCAATTTAGAGGCCTGAGCAATATTTTGGCGCCAAATTTTGGCTCTCTGCACGTATTCAAAGTTTGAAATTACGACTTTTTATACCCAACTTATGCCAAGTACTGAAAGTGGCATTTGGTCAAATTTGTCCCAAACCTCCCTGCAGTTTTCAAAATATCCCAAACATCCCAATTTCGAGGCCTGAGCCATATTTTAGAGCCAAATTCTGGCTCTCTGCACGTATTCGAAGTTTGAAATTACGACTTTTTATACCCAACATATGCTAAGTCCTGAAAGTGGCAGTGAGTCAAATTTTGCACAAACTCCCTTGCAGTTTTCGAAATATCCCAAATATCCCAATTTCGAGGCCTGAGCCGTATTTTGGAGCCAAATTCTGGCTCTCTGCACGTATTCGCAGTTTGAAATTACGACATTTTATACCCAACTTATGCCAAGTACTGAACGCGGCGTTTGGTCACATTTGTCCAAAACCCCCCCTGCAGTTTTCAAAATATCCCAAACATCCCAATTTCGAGGCCTTAGCCATATTTTGGAGCCAAATTCTTGCACCATGCACGTATTCGTGGTTTGAAATTACGACATTTTATACCCAACATATGCTAAGTCCTGAAAGCGGCAGTGAGTCACATTTTGCACAAACTCTATTGCAGTTTTCGAAATATCCCAAATATCCCAATTTCGAGGCATGAGCCATATTTTGGAGCCAAATTTTGGCTCTCTGCACGTATTCGCAGTTTGAAATAACGACTTTTTATACCCAACATACGCCAAATACTGAAAGCGGCAGTGAGTCACATTTTGCTCAAACTCCCCTGCAGTTTTCAAAATATCCCAAACATCCCACTTTCAAGGCTTGAGCCATATTTTGGAGCCAAATTCAAGCTCTCTGCACGTATTCGCAGTTTGAAATTACTACTTTTTATACCCAACATATGCCAAGTTCTGTAAGCAGCGTTTGGTCATATTTGTCCCAAACCCCCCTGCAGTTTTCAAAATATCCCAAACTACCCAATTTCGAGGACTGAGCAATATTTTGGAGCCAAATTCTGGCTCTATGCACGTATTCGCAGTATGAAATTACGAATTTTTTATACCCAACATATGCCAAGTGTTGAAAGCGGCGTTTGGTTATATTTGTCCCAAACCTCCCAGCAGTTTTCAAAATATCCCAAACATCACAATATCGAGGCCTGAGCCATATTTTGGAGCCAAGATCTAACTCTCTGCACGTAATCGCAGTTTGATATTACGATTATTATACCCAACATATGCCAAGTACTGAAAGCGGCAGTGAGTCAAATTTTGCACAAACTCCATTGCAGTTTTCGAAATATCCCAAATATCCCAATTTCGAGGCCTGAGCCGTATTTTGGAGCCAAATTCTGGCTCTCTGCACGTATTCGCAGTTTGAAATTACAACTTTTTTATACCCAACATATGCCAAGTACTGAACGCGGCGTTTGGTCACATTTGTCCAAAACCCCCCCTGCAGTTTTCAAAATATCCCAAACATCCCAATTTCGAGGCCTGACCCATATTTTGGAGCCAAATTCTGGCTCTATGCACGTATTCGCGGTTTGAAATTACGGCATTTTATACCCAACATATGCCAAGTCCTGAAAGTGGCAGTGAGTCACATTTCGCACAAGCTCCCCTGCAGTTTTCGAAATATCTCAAATATCCCAATTTAGAGGCCTGAGCAATATTTTGGAGCCAAGTTTTGGCTCTCTGCGCGTATTCAAAGTTTGAAATTACGACTTTTTATACCCAACTTATGCCAAGTACTGAAAGTGGCATTTGGTCAAATTTGTCCCAAACCTCCCTGCAGTTTTCAAAATATCCCAAACATCCCAATTTCGAGGCCTGAGCCATATTTTGGAGCCAAATTCTGGCTCTCTGCACGTATTCGAACTTTGAAATTACGACTTTTTATACCCAACATATGCCAAGTACTGAAAGTGGCATTTGGAAACATTTGTCCAAAACCCCCCCTGCAGTTTTCAAAATATCCCAAACATCCAATTTCGAGGCCTGAGCCATATTTTGGAGCCAAATTCTGGCTCTCTGCACATATTCGCAGTTTGAAATTACAACTTTTTTATACCCAACATATACCAAGTACTGAAAGTGGCATTTGGAAACATTTGTCCAAAACCCCCCCTGCAGTTTTCAAAATATCCCAAACATCCCAATTTCGAAGCCTGAGCCATATTTTGGAGCCAAATTCTGGCCCTATGCACGTATTCGCGGTTTGAAATTACGGAATTTTATACCCAACATATGCCAAGTCCTGAAAGCGGCAGCGAGTCACATTTTGCACAAACTCCCCTGCAGTTTTTCGAAATATCCCAAATATCCCAATTTTGAGGCCTGAACTATATTTTGGAGCCAAATTCTGGCTCTCTGCACGTATTCGAAGATTGAAATTACGACTTTTTATACCCAACATATGCCAGGTACTGAAAGTGGCATTTGGTCAAATTTGTCCCAAACCTCCCTGCAGTTTTCAAAATATCCCAAAAATCCCAATTTCGAGTCCTGAGCCATATTTTGAAGACAAATTCTGGCTCTCTGCACGTATTCGAAGTTTGAAATTACGACTTTTTATACCCAACATATTTCAAGTACTGAACGCGGCGTTTGGTCACATTTGTCCAAAACCCCCCCTGCAGTTTTCAAAATATCCCAAACATCCCAATTTTGAGGCCTGAGCTATATTTTGGAGCCAAATTCTGGCTCTCTGCGCGTATTCGAAGTTTGAAATTACGACTTTTTATACCCAACATATACCAAGTACTGAAAGCGGCATTTGGTCACATTTGTCTCAATCCACACGGCATTTTTCAAAATATCCCAAACATCCCAATTTCGAGGCCTGAGCCATATTTTGGAGCCAAATTCTGGCTCTCTGCACGTATTCGCAGTTTGAAATTACAACTTTTTTATACCCAAAATATACCAAGTGCTGAAAGTGGCGTTTGGTCACATTTGTCCCAAACCCCCCATGCAGTTTTCAAAATATCCCAAATATCCCAAATTCGAGGCCTGAGCCGTATTTTGGAGCCAAATTCTGGCTCTCTGCACGTATTCACAGTTTGAAATTACAACTTTTTTATACCCAAAATATACCAAGTGCTGAAAGTGGCGTTTGGTCACATTTGTCCAAAACCCCCCCTGCAGTTTTCAAAATATTCCAAACATCCCAATTTCGAGGCCTGAGCCATATTTTGGAGCCAAATTCTGGCCCTATGCACGTATTCGCGGTTTGAAATTACGGAATTTTATACTCAACATATGCCAAGTACTGAAAGCGGCAGTGAGTCACATTTCGCACAAACTCCCCTGCAGTTTTCGAAATATCCCAAATATCCCAATATCGAGGCCTGAGCCATATTTTGGAGTCAAATTCTGGCTCTCTGCACGTATTCGAAGTTTGAAATTACGACTTTTTTTACCCAACATATGCCAAGTACTGAAAGTGGCATTTGGTCAAATTTGTCCCAAACCTCCCTGCAGTTTTCAAAATATCCCAAAAATCCCAATTTCGAGTCCTGAGCCATATTTTGGAGACAAATTCTGGCTCTCTGCACATATTCGCAGTTTGAAATTACCACTTTTTTATACCCAACATATGCCAAGTACTGAAAGCGGCAATTGGTCACATTTGTCTCAATCCACCCGGCATTTTTCAAAATATCCCAAACATCCCAATCTCGAGGCCTGAGCCATATTTTGGAGCCAAATTTTGGCTCTCTGCACGTATTCGCAGTTTGAAATTACGACTTTTTTATACCCAACATATGCCAAGTACAGATCGCGGCGTTTGGTCACATTTGTCCAAAACCCCCCCTGCAGTTTTCAAAATATCCCAAACATCCCAATTTTGAGGCCTGAGCCATATTTTGGAGCCAAATTCTGGCTCTCTGCACGTATTCGCAGTTTGAAATTACGACTTTTTTCCCCAACATATGCCAAGTCCTGAAAGCGGCAGTAAGTCACATTTTGCACAAACTCCCCTGCAGTTTTCAAAATATCCCAAACATCCCAATTTCGAGGCATGAGCTATATTTTGGAGCCAAATTTTGGCTCTCTGCACATATTCGCAGTTTGAAATTACGAATATCCCAATTTCGATGCCTGAGCCATATTTTGGAGCCAAATTCTGGCTCCCTGCACGTATTCGCAGTTTGAAATTACGACTTTTTTATACCCAACATATGCCAAGTACTGATTGCGGCGTTTGGTCACTATTGTCCAAAACCCCCTCTGCAGTTTTCAAAATATTCCAAACATCCCAATTTCGAGGCCTGACCCGTATTTTGGAGCCAAATTCTGGCTCTATGCACGTATTCGTGGTTTGAAATTACGTTATTTTATACCCAACATATGCCAAGTCCTGAAAGCGGCAGTGATTCACATTTCGCACAAACTCCCCTGCAGTTTTCGAAATATCCCAAATATTCCAATTTTCAGGCCTGAGCTATATTTCGGAGCCAAGTTCTGGCTCTCTGCACGTATTCGCAGTTTGAAATTACGACTTTTTATACCCAACATATGCCAAGTTCTGAAAGCGGTGTTTGGTCATATTTGTCCCAAAGCCCACTGAGGTTTTCAAAATATCCCAAACATCCCAATTTCGAGGACTGAGCACTATTTTGGAGCCAAATTCTGGCTCTATGCACGTATTCGCAGTTTGAAATAACGACTTTTTATACCCAACATATGCCAAAAACTGAAAGCAGCAGTGAGTCACATTTTGCACAAACTCCCCTGCAGTTTTCAAAATATCCCAAATATCCCAATTTCGAGGCCTGAGCCATGTTTTGGAGCCAAATTCTTGCTCTCTGCACGTATTCGCAGTTTGAAATTGCCACTTTTTTATACCCAACATATGCCAAGTACGGAAAGCGGCGTTTGGTCACATTTGTCCTAAACCTCCCTGCAGTTTTCAAAATATCCCAAACATCTCAATATCGAGACCTGAGCCATATTTTGGAGCCAACGTTTGGCTCTCTGCACGAATTCACAGTTTGATATTACGACGTTTTATACCCAACATTTGCCAAGTACTGAAAGTGGCAGTGAGTCACATTATGCGCAAACTCCCCTGCAGTTTTCGAAATATCCCAAATATCCCAATTTTAAGGCCTGATACTTATTTTGGAGCCAAATTCTGGCTCTCTGCACGTATTCGCAGTTTGAAATTACGACTTTTTTATACCCAACATATACCAAGTACTGAAAGTGGCAGTGAGTCACATTATGCGCAAACTCCCCTGCAGTTTTCGAAATATCCCAAATATCCCAATTTTAAGGCCTGATACTTATTTTGGAGCCAAATTCTGGCTCTCTGCACGTATTCGCAGTTTGAAATTACGAATTTTTATACCCAACATATACCAAGTACTGAAAGTGGCAGTGTGTCACATTTTGCGCAAACTCCCCTGCAGTTTTCGAAATATCCCAAATATCCCAATTTTAAGGCCTGATACTTATTTTGGAGCCAAATTCTGGCTCTCTGCACGTATTCGCAGTGTGAAATTACGACTTTTTATACCCAACATATGCCAAGTCCTGAAAGCGGCAGTGAATCACATTTCGCACAAACTCCCCTGCAGTTTTCGAAATATCCCAAATATCCCAATTTTAAGGCCTGATACTTATTTTGGAGCCAAATTCTGGCTCTCTGCACGTATTCGCAGTTTGAAATTACGACTTTTTTATACCCAACATATACCAAGTACTGAAAGCGGCGTTTGGTCAAATTTGTCCCAAACCCCCCCCCCCTGAAGTTTTCAAAATATCCCAAATATCCAAATTTCGACGCCTGAGCCATACTTTGGAGCCAAATTCTGGCTCTCTGCACTTATTCGCAGTTTGAAATTACGACTTTTTATACACAACATATGCCAAGTCCTGAAAGCAGCAGTGTGTCACATTTTGCACAAACTCCCCTGCAGTTTTCAAAATATCCCAAACATCTCAATTTCGAGGCCTGAGCCATATTTTGGAGCCAAATTCTGGTTCTCTGCACGTATTCGCAGTTTGAAATTCCTCTTGGAGTTGGAGTTGGAGGGTTTTTGGATTTGGAATGAGGGAAGAGGTGGGCTGGATGAGGCAGTTTATGTCTTTGGAAATATTTGTAATCATTTTATTTAGAGATGAGTGTGAGCAGAAATGACACACTATAGTAGTAATTTATAGTGAAGATAATATTGTATTTCCAAATGAGAAAAAATTATGCGAGGCGAAAACTGGCATAATACATGCCAGATAAAAGTAGGTTGGCAACAACTCCTCAATAAAAGATTTGGTTGTGGAGGAGATTCCCGCCCGAAGGTCGGCCATCTTGGCGCACAGATTGAACGCCCCTGGCTGGACTTTCTTTCCACACCTCGCCTGGGGCTTGTCATGTTCACAGAAAATGGTACCATCCGTTTTCTATGTGCGGCGGCTGGGACGCCAGAGAGGGGAGGTAAACAAGAGAGCGTACAGGACGCCCGCCAAGCTTGGTAGCTACTAGTCATGTAATCATATTAAGTATTAAAGTCAGTAACCAAGTCATGACTTTACATCAACCCTACAACCAAGACTTCCTCAGTAACACACAAACACCACATTGGCGACGAGGATGAACTGTGAACGCAGGTATTATTGTGACTCGTCGTCTGCACATGATCCAGTAATTGGTTCCGCAAATCCACAACCCAGTTACCAAACCAGTATTTACCCAGGTATTTCCTAAATCTAAACTTATCTTCATTTAAAGCCTTATCAATAACTCCCTTGTTATGCCCATTCATCCACTTGTACACTTCAATCATGTCACGTTAAGGTTTTTCCAACATCTCTTCATATGGAAGCTTTCTAATTTGCGGGATTAACTTTGTCATCCTAACTGACGTGTTCTAGTGAATTATGTCCATTCATTATGTGTATGGCGACCAAAACTGAACGGCATAATGTAAATGGGGCCTAAAAACAATACGTTAATAAACCCAGCCGACTTATTGCTAACTCTTCTATAAATAAATCTATGGGAAAGAAAAGCTCTCAGCCTGCTAACAAGAGTGTACAAATCCACAAGGGCCGGGACGAGGATTCGAACCTGCGTCCGAGAGCATCCCAGACGCTGCCGTAATCGACTGAGCTACGACATGGTCAAAAGGAGTTGAAACCGAAGATCTACTGAACATATTGGATCCTGCAGCCTCTCCGAGGCACAAACCAGTGTTAGTGTAACAAGAATGTGAAGTTGACTACGTCCATCTAGTTCCACCCGCTCCTCCCCAGAACTAGTTGTTAAATAAGCACTTTACCTTGACTCCTCTGATCCAACACTTGTCCACACGTGCCACACTCCTGAAAAAATATTTTTTACATATATTAAGGGCAAGTATAAGTAATTATTAAAATAAGGCACCAAACCGGGAAGGCTATGTAGCACCAGGGTAAGTATAAACAGTTTATTTCAAATACAATCGAGTAGGAAAATACAATTATGAATTTCAAGAACACTGGAACCAATCACTGGAAAAGGTGAAATTGCAATGGAGATTAATTAAAGATTGTATCAACAATAGCGAGTAGGCAAGACTGATAAGACTGCAATAGCCTAACGGAGTACATTTTTGTCTCCGACTCATGAGGCTATGGTTAAGCATCAATGTTCTTTTAAAGTTACATAGAAACACATTATCTTATTAGGGTCTTCCACTAAAAACAAACCTTTAGCTAATCTTAGATAAACGTACTGTGTATTATTAATTTATTTAGCTGTTTATTGGCCTAAATTATATAAATAACATGCTTAAAACCTCTTAAGTACAGTATATGGTCTCTGAGCACCAAACCAACGTTAGAAGCCTAGTGATTACATTGTCAAAAAGGACCATTTACAGGTGAAACCATTTCATATCGCAGAGTAAACAAGATGGAAACAATTATCTTCCACATTTATTTGCACAATTGCCATCCTGATATGACCACTCCATCGCCCTAGTCGTTAACACACTAAGTGCAGGCGATGAGTCACAATAACGTGGCTGAAGTAGTTTGACCAGGCCACACACTAGCAGGTGAAGGGATGACGACGTTTCGGTCCATCCTGGACCATTCTCAAGTCGACTTGAGAATGGTCCAGGACCGAAACGTCGTCGTCAACACTCTAAACAATCTAGGGTGACTTGTTGCTAAACATTACAAGTCACCTTTACCTTAGCTACAAAACACGTTGTGCATATTATCACACTACCTTTAATGTCATAATGCAGCAGTTTGCGCGCTCAAAATACAGATAGACAAAATTCTCAGGAACCATAGGGGAACCTTTGACAAGCCGCCGGCTTCCTGTTGCCGTAGAGGGCACTATGGAGAAATGGTGGCCCTCTGGTAAATTTAAGTCAATATTACCTAGGAGTTATGATGTACCAGCCATTGAACATCTGGGACTCACAGTTAATATGAAAACAATCCTTAAGAATAGTTAAACGAATCTTTGACTGAAACGAACAACGTTGAATATTCAACTGTACGAGTCTCTGTTGTGGTCCCATCTGGCCTACTGTGTCCTAATATGGAAACCTCACTTCAAAAACACATCAATGATTTTCAGCTTTGGAGAAAGTTCAAGACAGCAACAACAATCATGCCAGAACTTGTTCAACTGTCACTACCACGAATCTTTGAAGGACTAACACTATAAAAGTTTAAATTGTTATAGATTTAGATAGATTAGCCTATAAATTTTCCTAGAAATTACCTACTTAATATTATCTGTTAAATTAAGGACCTGGCCGAAGTGCTATGCGTACTAGTGGCTTTACAAGAATGTAAACACACAGGGCTATGTACTCCTTGTCACCTGTCCTCTTAAAAATAGCGTCGCTTTTGGCCGTTTACCCGTAAGGCCGAATATGGACGTAATTTGGAAATGAAAACAAAATGAAAATAAATTTGGGCTTTTTTTCAACAACAATAAGTTAAGGGTCCTCTGGTAGGTTAGGTGGGCAGGAAATTCTCATAAAGTTTCAAAACGTTATGAAAAATGTTAATGGAAAGAATCCTCTTCTAAGCTGGCCGAGTAAGCCGGACGACTCAAACAGAAAACGGAACCGTGCGTCACTTTTGTGAGTCGATTTCATTTCAAATGACGTCCAAATTTGGCCATAGTGCCGCGCATACCAGCCAAAAGTGACGTTAGTTTTAAGAGGACGGGTTGATCAGAAACCCAATATAACTTGTAGTTATATAAATAAATAAATAACAGCCGAGGCCTTTGTAATACTGACCAAGTTGGAGGTCATTAATACAGACCACTTCTCTAAAATATCATATTTGACACAGGCTGGACAACAGCTTCAAGCTCAACAAGCCACAATGTAACACAGAAAATAGATGTGTTGTTTCCCCCATAGGATTATTAACCCATGAACCCGCTTAACCACTCAAGTCGTAAATGCCGAGTCATTCCTCTTGTTCACAATATACACAAGACAAATCCTCAATAAAATAAGGGTGGAGGGAGTAGGAAGGCTGACCTTTGACAAGGTGCCGCCGTCCTGTCCCCGTCGAGGCCACTGTAGATGGTGGCCCTTAGGTCAATTCATCATAGGAGCCCTTCTCCTTCCATCATTCTGAATCATGCTCATCGTACTAACCTGCACCCCCTCAATCCCCCCCCCCCCCACCATCTTCACACAATCTGTGGCCAACATTTCTCGTTTCATTCAGATTTTCATCAAAATATGTAGAAGATTTCTCTTTGGGTTGTTTTAAGGGGCCTGACAGCCGAGTGGAGAGTGCTCCGGATTCGTAATCCTGAGGTTCCGGGGTCGATCCCCGGTGGAGGCTGAAACAAATGGACACTTTCTTTCACCCTGATGACCCTGTATACCTATCAGTAAATAAGTACCTGGGAGTTAGACAGCTGCTATGGGCTGTTTCCTGGGGATGTGTAAGAAAAAGAAGGCCTGGTCGAGGACAGGGCCGCGGGGGATGCTAAGCCCTGAAATCATCTCAAGATAACCTTAAGATTGCTGGCTAGCTACTGGCATGGCTATTAAGGCCACCACAAGCGCCCTAATGACTTAACTAGCGGGTACACCTATGGCTGCCACCTGACAATCTCCTCTATATTTTGTCTAAATACATAAAATATACAAAATAATAACGAATAACAACATGAAGTACACACCCCGAACAATTCTTTCTATATTATGATTGAGTAATGATATCTGTAACACATTTATTTTTTGCTCACTGGTAATCAACGTGACACTTGCCAGGCGGCGGCTGGTCGACAAATGAGCCACACGTTAAGAAGCGGGACTCCCAGACGCGCCACTCACCCTTACTTCACTATAATATCTAAACTGTCAACCTCTAATACAGTTAAGCATCTGACCACCAGAGGGGCTAATGCTCCCCTGTTATTACGCCATCCATATAATGATTGTTCTCATTATTCATTGTTGCAACGTTTAAATACATTCAACACTGTAGTGACAATGTCAGACCTCGAAGGAAGAATTGAAACACCCTTCTTTAGATGTATTATTAATTACGAAAATACTTAAGGAAATTCCTGTTTCAATTCTTCCTTCGTGGTCTGACACTGTCGTCACCATTTTCATCACGTGTTAATTGTCTTGTGATTTACACGCAGATTTTGTAGTGTATATACGACAACTTCAGGAAAGTAATGAGTAGCGGATTTAGTCTAAACAATAATATATGCTCTTTGTTTTTAGTGCCAAATTATCTGGCAAATATACATTTGGAGATGTAGCTCAATCCTTCCTGTAGCCCAATCTTTCCTGTAGCCCAATCCTTCTTGTAGCCCAATCCTTCCTGTAGACCAATCCTTCCTGTAGCTCAATCCTTCCTGTAGCCCAATCTTTCCTGTAGCCCAATCCTTCTTGTAGACCAATCCTTCCTGTAGCCCAATCCTTCCTGTAGCCCAATCCTTCCTTCCAAATCTGATTTGTATTATAATATTATTGGAGGTGTTGTGGTTTCTGTTCTAGGTTCAGGATTGTACCTGGTCCAGGTGTCATCTTATGTTGCGTTTATTTCTTTGTTGCTATATCCATTGTTCACCAACACTTCAGTTAACTTTCAAACTCCCTACTGACGTTGCTCCATTCTGAGCAGTGGGTAAGGGCTCGACGAATATAAGTGTTTAGAACACTGGCTTTGTGTCTTTGGGAGCACTCACTCCTACTGTTTAGGCATAATCCTATGTTTGTAGGCTTAGTATATACGCTACTGCTTAGAGATGCTCCTGTTAAATTGTGTGTTTATTTTTCTACTTATACTGAATCCTTTTAAAGTGTGTCCTTATCTGTCATTTGCATCAAACTTCATCCCTCCCACTAACCTGTTTGGTAGTGAGTTCTGCTAATCGTGGATTGCTGTTACGTAGCTCATTTAGCTTCATAATAGTTGGATGGCTGAAATAAAAAGGCTTCAATTAAACAGAGCAGAAATTTATGAGAATGATGTTCAAAAATACCAAATAGTTATTATTTTATCTGTAGAAAACGATGTCTTACAGACAGGGTAAAAAAAAAATGAATGTAATGAAACATCATTTACTTGGCGAGAGCCAGAGGTTCCCTGGAGCTATCCAGGCTGATATGGATATATTAGATTTTGGCATCAGTCAGTGTGAATGGAGTTCTACTGAATTACAATCTCTCAGCAAATGAACTTTTTTTCACCCTCATTGTTTGCTGTGATCGCCAACATGGTATTTAGAAAAAGTTGATCTGCTGCTGACCTCTTGCTAAATCTCTCCACTAAGTGACATTAGACACTGGATGAATCATAGATCAGCAGTGTTGTTGATCTAAATATAGCAGGTGCATCTGAGTGGGTTTGGATTAGTAGGAAAGCATCACGCACTAGCCCCAGTCACCATTCTGCAATATAAAAAAAATCCCCCATGCTTTCCACATCACTTTTTTATACCCAACATATGCCAAGTTCTGAAAGCGGCGTTTGGTCACATTTGTCCCAATCCGCACTACAGTTTTCAAAATATCCCAAACATCTCAATTTTGAGGCCTGAGCCATATTTTCGAGCCAAATTCTGGCTCTCTGCACGTATTCGCAGTTTTAAATTACGACTTTTTTATACACAACATATGCCAAGTCTTGATAGCAGCAGTGAGTCACAATTTGCACAAACTCCCCTGCAGCTTTCAAAATATCCGAAATATTCCAATTTCGAGGCCTGAGCCATATTTTGGAGCCAAATTCTGGCTCTCTGCACGTATTCGCAGTTTTAAATTACGACTTTTTTATACCCAACATATGCGATGTACTGAAAGCGGCGTTTGGTGACATTTGACCCAAACCTCCCTGCAGTTTTCAAAATATCCTAAACATCCCAATTTCGAGGCCTGAGCCGTATTTTCGAGCCAAATTCTGGCTCTATGCACGTATACGCAGTTTGAAATTACGACTTTTTATACCCAGCATATGCCAAGTCTTGATAGCGGCAGTGAGTCACATTTTGCACAAACTCCCCTGCAGTTTTGGAAACATCCCAAATATCCCAATTTCGAGGCCTGAGCTATATTTTGGAGCCAAATTCTGGCTCTCTGCACGTATTCGACGTTTGAAATTACGACTTTTTTATAGCCAACATGTGCCTACCCGCCAAACACACACCGAAACTACGACGTTGGTACAACGTTCGAACAAGTTTTAACACCTCCTAACCAGTTATAACAACCAATATAGCAAGTTGTAACAGCGTTCTAATACGTCATAAACACGTTAAGCCAAGATGTAACAACTTTATTACAAGTTGTAACAAGCGGAAAATAGAGACAGTTTCGGTTTGTGTTTCCAGGGTAGTAATGAAAGCGGCGTTTGGTCACATATATCCCAAACCCCCCTGCAGTTTTCAAAATATCCCAAACATCCCAATTTCGAGGCCTGAGCCATATTTTGGAGCCAAATTCTCGCTCTCTGCACGTATTCGCATTTTGAAATTACGAATCTATATACCCAACATATGCCAAGTACTGAAAGCGGCGTTTGGTCACATTTGTCCCAAACCTCCCTGCAGTTTTCAAAATATCCCAAATATCCTAATTTCGAGGCCTGAGCCATATTATAGAGCCAAATTCTGGCTCTCTGCACGTATTCGCAGTTTGAAATTACGAATTTTTTTACCCAACATATGCCAAGTACTGAAAGCGGCGTTTGGTTACATCTGTCCCAAACCCAGCTGCAGTTTTCAAAATATCCCAAACATCCCAATTTCGAGGCCTGAGCCGCATTTTGGAGCCAAATTATGACTAATGCACATATTCGCAGTTTGAAATTACGACTTTTTATACCCAACATATGCCAAGTCCTGAAAGCGGCAGTGAGTCAAATTTTGCACAAACTCATTTGCAGTTTTCAAAATATCCCAAATATTCCAATTTCGAGGCCTGAGCCATATTTTGGAGCCAAATTCTGGCTCTCTGCACGTATTCGCAGTTTCAAATTACGACTTTTTTATACCCAACATATACCAAGTACTGAAAGCGGCGTTTGGTCACATTTGTCTCAATCCTTCTTGCAGTTTTCAAAATATCCCAAACATCCCAATTTCGAGGCCTGAGCCATATTTTGGAGCCAAATTCTGGCTCTCTGCACGTATTCGTAGTTTGAAATTGCGACTTTTTTATACCCAACATATGCAAAGTACTGAAAGTGGCGTTTGGTGACATTTGTCCCATACCCTCCTGCAGTTTTCAAAATATCCTAAACATCCCAATTTCGAGGCCTGAGCCGTATTTTGGAGCCAAATTCTGGCTCTATGCACGTATACGCAGTTTGAAATTACGACTTTTTATACCCAGCATATGCCAAGTCCTGATAGCGGCAGTGAGTCACATTTTGCACAAACTCCCCTGCAGTTTTGGAAACATCCCAAATATCCCAATTTCGAGGCCTGAGCTATATTTTGGAGCCAAATTCTGGCTCTCTGCACGTATTCTCAGTTTGAAATTACGACTTTTTTATACCCAACATATGCGAAGTACTGAAAGCGGCGTTTGGTGACATTTGTCCCAAACCCCACTGCAATTTTCAAAATATCCTAAACATCCCAATTTAGAGGCGTGAGCCGTATTTTGGAGCCAAATTCTGGCTCTATGCACGTATACACAGTTTGAAATAACGACTTTTTATTCCCAACACATGCCAAGTCCTGATAGCGGCAGTGAGTCACATTTTGGACAAACTCCCCTGCAGTTTTCGAAATATCCCTAATATCCCAATTTCGAGGCCTGAGCTATATTTTGGAGCCAAATTCTGGCTCTCTGCACGTATTCGCCGTTTGAAATTACGACTATTTTATACCCAACATATGCCAAGTATTGAAAGCGCCGTTTGGACACGTATGTCCGAAACCCCCCTGCAGTTTTCAAAATATCCCAAACATCCCAATTTCGAGGCCTGAGCTATATTTTGGAGCCAAATTCTCGCTCTCTGCACGTATTCGCAGTTTGAAATTACGACTTTATATACCCAACACATTCCAAGTACTGAAAGCGGTGTTTGGTCACATTTGTCCCAAACCTCCCTGCAGTTTTCAAAATATCTCAAATATCCTAATTTCGAGGCCTGAGCCATATTATAGAGCCAAATTCTGGATCTCTGCACGTATTCACAGTTTGAAATTACGACTTTTTATACCCAACATATGCCAAGTACGGAAAGCGGCGTTTGGTTACATCTGTCACGAACCTCCCTACAGTTTACAAAATATCCCAAACATCCCAATTTCGAGGCCTGAGCCATATTTTGGAGCCAAATACAAGCTCTTTGCACGTATTCGCAGTTTGAAATTACGACTTTTTATACCCAACATATGGCAAGTACTGAAAGCGGCGTTTGGTTACATCTGTCCCAAACTCCCCTGCAGTTTTCAAAATATCCCAAACATCCCAATTTCGAGGCCTGAGCCGTATTTTGGAGCCAAATTCTGGCTCTATGCACGTATTCGCAGTTTGAAATTACGACTTTTTATACCCAACATATACCAAGTACTGAAAGCGGCATTTGGTCACATTTGTCCCAAACCTCCCAGCAGTTTTCAAAATATCCCAAACATCCCAATTTCGAGGCCTGAGCCATATTTTGGAGCCAAATTCTGGCTCTATGCACGTATTCGCAGATTGAAATTACGACTTTTTTATACCCAACATATGCCAATTACTAAAAGCGGCGTTTGGTCACATTTGTCTCAATCCTTCTTGCAGTTTTCAAAATATCCCAAACATCCCAATTTCGATGCCTGAGCCATATTTTGGAGCCAAATTCTGGCTCTCTGCACGTATTCGTAGTTTGAAATTGCGACTTTTTTATACCCAACATATGCCAATTACTGAAAGCGGCGTTTGGTGACATTTGTCCCATACCCTCCTGCAGTTTTCAAAATATCATAAACATCCCAATTTCGAGGCCTGAGCCGTACTTTGGAGCCAAATTCTGGCTCTATGCACGTATACGCAGTTTGAAATTACGACTTTTTTATACCCAACATATGCCAAGTACTGAAAGCGGCAGTGAGTCACATTTCGCACAAACTCCCCTGCAGTTTTCGAAATATCCCAAATATCCCTATTTCGAGGCTTGAGCAATATTTTGGAGCCAAATTCTGGCTCTCTGCACGTATTCGCAGTTTGAAATTACGACTTTTTTATACCCAACATATGCCAAGTACTGAAAGCGGCGTTTGGTCACATTTGTCCCAAACCCCCCCTGCAGTTTTCAAAATATCCCAAACATCCCAATTTCGAGGCCTTAGCCATATTTTGGAGCCAACTTCTGGCTCTCTGCACGTATTCGCGGTTTGAAATTACGACTTTTTTATAGCCAACATGTGCCTAGTAATGAAAGTGGCGTTTGGTCACATATATCCCAAACCCCCCAGCAGTTTTCAAAATATCCCAAACATCACAATTTCGAGGCCTGAGCCATATTTTGGAGCCAAATTCTGGCTCTCTGCACGTATTCGCAGTTTGAAATTACGACTTTTTATACCCAACAAATGCCAAGTTCTGTAAGCAGCGTTTGGTCATATTTGTCCCAAACTCCCCTGCAGTTTTCAAAATATCCCAAACTACCCAATTTCGAGGACTGAGCAATATTTTGGAGCCAAATTCTGGCTCTATGCACGTATTCGCAGTTTGAAATTACGACTTTTTATACCCAACATATGCCAAGTCCTGAAAGCAGCAGTGAGTCAAATTTTGCACAAACTCCCCTACAGTTTTCGAAATATCCCAAATATCCCAATTTCGAGGCCTGAGCCATATTTTGGAGCCAACTTCTCGCTCTCTGCACGTATTCGTCAGTATGAAATTACGAATTTTTTATACCCAACATATGCCAAGTGTTGAAAGCGGCGTTTGGTTATATTTGTCCCAAACCTCCCTGCAGTTTTCAAAATATCCCAAACATCACAATATCGAGGCCTGAGCCATATTTTGGAGCCAAATTCTGGCTCTCTGCACGTATTCGCAGTTTGATATTACGATTTTTATACCCAACATATGCCAAGTACTGAAAGCGCCAGTGAGTCACATTTTGCACAAATTCCCCTGCAGTTTTCGAAATTCCCCAAAAATCCCAATTTCGAGGCATGAGCCATATTTTGGAGCCAAACTCAGGCTCTCTGCACGTATTCGCAGTTTGAAATTACTACTTTTTTATACCCAATATATGCCAAGTAATGAAAGCGCCGTTTGGTCACATATGTCCGAAACCCCCTTGCAGTTTTCAAAATATCCCAAACATCCCAATTTCGAGGCCTGAGCCATATTTTGGACCCAAATTCTGGCTCTCTGCACGTATTCGCCGTTTGAAATTACGATTTTTTATAGCCAACATGTGCCTAGTAATGAAAACGGCGTTTGGTCACATACATCCCAAACCCCCCTGCAGTTTTCAAAATATCCCAAACATCCCAATTTCGAGGCCTGAGCCATATTTTGGAGCCAAATTCTGGCTCTCTGCACGTATTCTCAGTTTGAAATTACGACTTTTTTATACCCAACATATGTGAAGTACTGAAAGAAGCGTTTGGTGACATTTGTGACAAACCCCCCTGCAGTTTTCAAAATATCCTAAACATCCCAATTTCGAGGCCTGAGCCGTATTTTGGAGCCAAATTCTGGCTCTATGCACGTATACACAGTTTGAAATAACGACTTTTTACACCCAACATATGCCAAGTCCTGATAGCGGCAGTGAGTCACATTTTGCACAAACTCCCCTGCAGTTTTCGAAATATCCCAAATATCCCAATTTCGAGGCCTGAGCTATATTTTGGAGCCAAATTCTGGCTCTCTGCACGTATTCGCCGTTTGATATTACTTCTTTTTTATACCCAACATATGCCAAGTAATGAAAGCGGCGTTTGGTCACATATGTCCCAAACCCCCCCTGCAGTTTTCAAAATATCCAAAACATCCCAATTTCGAGGCCTGAGCCATATTTTGTAGCCAAATTTTGGCTCTCTGCACGTATTCGCACTTTGAAATTACGACTTTTTATACCTAACATATGCAAAGTTCTGAAAGTGCGTTTGGTCATATTTTTCCCAAACCCCCCTGCAGTTTTCAAAATATCCCAAACATCCCAATTTTGAGGCCTGAGCCGTATTTTGGAGAAAAATTCTGGCTCTATGCACGTATTCGCAGTTTGAAATTACGACTTTTTATACCCAACATATGCCAAGTCCTGAAAGCGGCAGTGAGTGACATTTTGCACAAACTCCCCTGCAGTTTTCAAAATATCCCAAACATCCCAATTTCGAGGCCTGAGCCATATTTTGTAGCCAAATTTTGGCTCTCTGCACGTATTCGCACTTTGAAATTACGACTTTTTATACCTAACATATACCAAGTACTGAAAGCGGCATTTGGTCACATTTGTCCCAAACCTCCCAGCAGTTTTCAAAATATCCCAAACATCCCAATTTCGAGGACTGAGCCATGTTTTGGAGCCAAATTCTGGCTCTCTGCACGTATTCGCAGTTTGAAATTACGACTTTTTTATACCCAACATATGCCAAGTACTGAAAGCGGCGTTTGGTCACATTTGTCCCAAACCCTCCCTGCAGTTTTCAAAATATCCCAAACATCCCAATTTCGAGGCCTTAGCCATATTTTGGAGCCAACTTCTGGCTCTCTGCACGTATTCGCGGTTTGAAATTACGACTTTTTTATAGCCAACATGTGCCTAGTAATGAAAGTGGCGTTTGGTCACATATATCCCAAACCCCCCAGCAGTTTTCAAAATATCCCAAACATCACAATTTCGAGGCCTGAGCCATATTTTGGAGCCAAATTCTGACTCTCTGCACGTATTCGCAGTTTGAAATTACGACTTTTTATACCCAACAAATGCCAAGTTCTGTAAGCAGCGTTTGGTCATATTTGTCCCAAACTCCCCTGCAGTTTTCAAAATATCCCAAACTACCCAATTTCGAGGACTGAGCAATATTTTGGAGCCAAATTCTGGCTCTATGCACGTATTCGCAGTTTGAAATTACGACTTTTTATACCCAACATATGCCAAGTCCTGAAAGCAGCAGTGAGTCAAATTTTGCACAAACTCCCCTACAGTTTTCGAAATATCCCAAATATTCCAATTTCGAGGCCTGAGCCATATTTTGGAGCCAACTTCTCGCTCTCTGCACGTATTCGCAGTATGAAATTACGAATTTTTTATACCCAACATATGCCAAGTGTTGAAAGCGGCGTTTGGTTATATTTGTCCCAAACCTCCCTGCAGTTTTCAAAATATCCCAAACATCACAATATCGAGGCCTGAGCCATATTTTGGAGCCAAATTCTGGCTCTCTGCACGTATTCGCAGTTTGATATTACGATTTTTATACCCAACATATGCCAAGTACTGAAAGCGCCAGTGAGTCACATTTTGCACAAATTCCCCTGCAGTTTTCTTAATTCCCCAAAAATCCCAATTTCGAGGCATGAGCCATATTTTGGAGCCAAACTCAGGCTCTCTGCACGTATTCGCAGTTTGAAATTACTACTTTTTTATACCCAATATATGCCAAGTAATGAAAGCGCCGTTTGGTCACATATGTCCGAAACCCCCTTGCAGTTTTCAAAATATCCCAAACATCCCAATTTCGAGGCCTGAGCCATATTTTGGACCCAAATTCTGGCTCTCTGCACGTATTCGCCGTTTGAAATTACGATTTTTTATAGCCAACATGTGCCTAGTAATGAAAACGGCGTTTGGTCACATACATCCCAAACCCCCCTGCCGTTTTCAAAATATCCCAAACATCCCAATTTCGAGGCCTGAGCCATATTTTGGAGCCAAATTCTGGCTCTCTGCACGTATTCTCAGTTTGAAATTACGACTTTTTTATACCCAACATATGTGAAGTACTGAAAGAAGCGTTTGGTGACATTTGTGACAAACCCCCCTGCAGTTTTCAAAATATCCTAAACATCCCAATTTCGAGGCCTGAGCCGTATTTTGGAGCCAAATTCTGGCTCTATGCACGTATACACAGTTTGAAATAACGACTTTTTACACCCAACATATGCCAAGTCCTGATAGCGGCAGTGAGTCACATTTTGCACAAACTCCCCTGCAGTTTTCGAAATATCCCAAATATCCCAATTTCGAGGCCTGAGCTATATTTTGGAGCCAAATTCTGGCTCTCTGCACGTATTCGCCGTTTGATATTACTTCTTTTTTATACCCAACATATGCCAAGTAATGAAAGCGGCGTTTGGTCACATATGTCCCAAACCCCCCCTGCAGTTTTCAAAATATCCAAAACATCCCAATTTCGAGGCCTGAGCCATATTTTGTAGCCAAATTTTGGCTCTCTGCACGTATTCGCACTTTGAAATTACGACTTTTTATACCTAACATATGCAAAGTTCTGAAAGTGCGTTTGGTCATATTTTTCCCAAACCCCCCTGCAGTTTTCAAAATATCCCAAACATCCCAATTTTGAGGCCTGAGCCGTATTTTGGAGAAAAATTCTGGCTCTATGCACGTATTCGCAGTTTGAAATTACGACTTTTTATACCCAACATATGCCAAGTCCTGAAAGCGGCAGTGAGTGACATTTTGCACAAACTTCCCTGCAGTTTTCAAAATATCCCAAACATCCCAATTTCGAGGCCTGAGCCATATTTTGTAGCCAAATTTTGGCTCTCTGCACGTATTCGCACTTTGAAATTACGACTTTTTATACCTAACATATACCAAGTACTGAAAGCGGCATTTGGTCACATTTGTCCCAAACCTCCCAGCAGTTTTCAAAATATCCCAAACATCCCAATTTCGAGGACTGAGCCATGTTTTGGAGCCAAATTCTGGCTCTCTGCACCTATTCGCAGTTTGAAATTACGACTTTTTTATACCCAACATATACCAAGTACTGAAAGCGGCATTTGGTCATATTTGTCTCAATCCTTCTTGCAGTTTTCAAAATATCTCAAACATCCCAATTTCGAGGCCTGAGCCATATTTTGGAGCCAAATTCTGGTTCTCTGTACGTATTCGTAGTTTTAAATTGCGACTTTTTTATACCCAACATATGCCAAGTACTGAAATCGGCGTTTTGTCAAATTTGTCCCAATTCCCCCTGCAGTTTTCAAAATATCCCAAACATCTCAATTTCGAGGCCTGAGCCATATTTTGGAGCCAAATTCTGGCTCTCTGAACGGATTCGTATTTTGAAATTACGATTTTTTTATACCCAACATATGCGAAGTACTGAAATGTTTGGTGACATTTGTCCCAAACCCCCCTGCAGTTTTCAAAATATCCTAAACATCCCAATTTCGAGGCCTGAGCCATATTTTGGAGCCAAATTCTGGCTCTCTGAACGAATTCGTATTTTGAAATTACGACTTTTTTATACCCAACATATGCGAAGTACTGAAATGTTTGGTGACATTTGTCCCAAACCCCCCTGCAATTTTCAAAATATCCTAAACATCCCAATTTCGAGGCCTGAGTCGTATTTTGGAGCCAAATTCTGGCTCTATGCACGTATACACAGTTTGAAATTATGACTTTTTATACCCAGCATATGCCAAGTCCTGATAGCGGCAGTGAGTCACATTTTGCACAAACTCCCCTGCAGTTTTCAAAATATCAGAAATATCCTAATTTCGAGGCCTGAGCCATATTTTGGAGCCAAATTCTCGTTCTCAGCACGTATTCGCATTTTGAAATTACGACTTTATATACCCAACATATGCCAAGTACTGAAAGGGGCGTTTTGTCACATTTGTCCCAAACCTCCCTGCAGTTTACAAAATATCCCAAACATCCCAATTTTGAGGCCTGAGCCATATTTTGGAGCCAAATTCAAGCTCTTTGCACGTATTCACAGTTTGAAATTACGACTTTTTATACCCAACATATGCCAAGTACTGAAAGCGGCGTTTGGTTACATCTGTCCCAAACCCCCCAGCAGTTTTCAAAATATCCCAAACATCCCAATTTCGAGGCTTGAGCCATTTTTTTGGAGCCAAATTCTGGCTCTCTGAACGTATTCGCACTTTGAATTTACGACTTTTTATACCCAACATATGCAAAGTTCTGAAAGCGGCGTTTGGTCATATTTGTCGCAAACCCCCCTGCAGTTTTCAAAATATCCCAAACATCCCAATTTTGAGGCCTGAGCCATATTTTGGAGCCAAATTCAAGCTCTTTGCACGTATTCGCAGTTTGAAATTACGACTTTAAATACCCAACATATTCCAAGTACTGAAAGCGGCGTTTGGTCACATTTGTCCCAAACCTCCCTGCAGTTTTCAAAATATCCCAAACATCCCAATTTCGAGGCCTGAGCCATATTTTGGAGCCAAATTCTGGCTCTCTGCACGTATTCGCATTTTTAAATTACGACTTTTTTATAACCAACATATGCGAAGTACTGAGAGCGGCGTTTGTGAACATTTGTCCCAAACCCCCCTGCAGTTTTCAAAATATCCCAAACAACCCAATTTCGAGGTCTTAGCCATATTTTAGAGTCAAATTCTTGCTCCATGCAAGTATTCGCGGTTTGAAATTACGACATTTTATACCCAACATATGCCAAGTCCTGAAAGCGGCAGTGAGTCACATTTCCAACAAACTCCCCTGCAGTTTTCGAAATATCCCAAATATCCCAATTTTGAGGCCTGAGCCATATTTTGGAGCCAAATTCTGGCTCTCTGCACGTATTCGCAGTTTGAAATTACGACTTTTTATACCCAACATATGCCAAGTACTGAAAGCGGCAGTGAGTCACATTTTGCTCAAACTCCCCTGCAGTTTTCAAAATTTCCCTAACATCCCACTTTCAAGGCCTGAGCCATATTTTGGAGCCAAATTCAAGCTCTCTGCACGTATTCGCAGTTTGTAATTACGACTTTTTATACCCAACATATGCCAAGTTCTGTAAGCGGCGTTTGGTCATATTTGTCCCAAACCCCCCTACAGTTTTCGAAATACCCCAAACATCCCAATTTCGAGGCGTGAGCCATATTTTGGAGCCAAACTCAGGCTCTCTGCACGTATTCGCAGTTTGAATTTACGACTTTTAATTTATACCCAACATATGCCAAGTACTGAAAGCGGCAGTGAGTCACATTTCGCACAAACTCCCCTGCAGTTTTCGAAATATCCCAAATATCCCAATTTCGAGGCTTGAGCAATATTTTGGAGCCAAATTCTGGCTCTCTGTACGTATTCGCAGTTTGAAATTACGAATTTGTTATACCCAACAAATGCCAAGTACTGAAAGCGGCGTTTGGTCACATTTGTCCCAAACCCCCCCCCCCCCCTTTAGTTTTCAAAATATCCCTAACATCCCAATTTCGAGGCCTTAGCCATATTTTGGAGCCAAATTCTGGCTCTCTGCACGTATTCGCAGTTTGAAATTACGACTTTTTATACCCAACATATGACAAGTACTGAAAGCGGCAGTGAGTCATATTTTGCTCAAACTCGCCTGCAGTTTTCAAAATATCCCAAACATCCCACTTTCATGGCCTGAGCCATATTTTGGAGCCAAATTCAAGCTCTCTGCACGTATTCGCAGTTTGAAATTATGACTTTTTATACCCAACATATGCCAAGTTCTGTAAGCAGCGTTTGGTCATATTTGTCCCAAACCCCCCTGCAGTTTTCAAAATATCCCAAACATCATAATAACGAGGCCTGAGCCATATTTTGGAGCCAAGTTCTGGCTCTCTGCACGTATTCGCAGTTTGAAATTACAACTGTTTTTTACCCAACATTTACCAAGTACTGAAAGAGGCGTTTGGTCAAAATTGTCCCAAACCCACCTGCAGTTTTCAAAATATCCCAAACATCCCAATTTCGAGGCCTGAGCCATATTTTGAAACCAAATTCTGTCTCTATTCACGTATTCGCGGTTTGAAATTACGATATTTTATACCCAACATATGCCAAGTCCTGAAAGCGGCAGTGAGTCACATTTCGCACAAACTCCTCTGCAGTTTTCAAACTATCCCAAACATCCCAATTTCGAGGCCTTAGCCATATTTTGGGACCAAATTCTGGCTCTATGCACGTATTCGCGGTTTGAAATTACGACATTTTATACCCAACATATGCCAAGTCCTGAAAGCGGCAGTGAGTCACATTTCGCACAAACTCCCCTGCAGTTTTCAAAATATCCCAAACATCATAATTTCGAGGACTGAGCCATATTTTGGAGCCAAATTCTGGCTCTTTGCACGTATTCGCAGTTTGAAATTACGACTTTTTTTTTACCCAACATATACCAAGTACTGAAAGCAGTGTTTGGTCACATTTGTCCCAAACCCCCCTGCAGTTTTCGAAATATCCCAAATATCCCAATTTCGAGGCCTGAGCCATATTTTGGAGCCAAATTCTGGCTCTCTGCACGCATTCGCAGTTTGAAATTACGAATTTTTATACCCAACATATGCCAAGTACTGAAAGCGGCAGTGAGTCACATTTTGCTCAAACTCCCCTGCAGTTTTCAAAATATCCCAAACATCCCACTTTCATGGCCTGAGCCATATTTTGGAGCCAAATTCAAGCTCTCTGCACGTATTCGCAGTTTGAAATTATGAATTTTTATACCCAACATATGCCAAGTTCTGTAAGCAGCGTTTGGTCATATTTGTCCCAAACCCCCCTGCAGTTTTCAAAATATCCCAAACATCCCAATTTCGAGGACTGAGCAATATTTTGGAGCCAAATTCTGGCTCTATGCACGTATTCGCGGGTTGAAATTACGACATTTTATACCCAACATATGCCAAGTCCTGAAAGCGGCAGTGAGTCACATTTCGCACAAACTCCCCTGCAGTTTTCGTAATATCCCAAATATCCCAATTTCGAGGCCTGAGCCATATTTTGGAGCCAAATTCAGGCTCTCTGCACGTATTCGCAGTTTGAAATTACGACTTTTTTATACCCAACATATGCCAAGTACTGAAAGCGGTGTTTGGTCACATTTGTCCCAAACCCCCCCTGCAGTTTTCAAAATATCCCAAACATCCCAATTTCGAGGCCTTAGCCATATTTTGGAGCCAAATTCAGGCTCTATGCACGTATTCGCGGGTTGAAATTACGACATTTTATACCCAACATATGCCAAGTCCTAAAAGCGGCAGTGAGTCACATTTCCTACAAACTCCCCTGCAGTTTTCAAAATATCCTAAATATTCCAATTTTGAGGCCTGAGTCATATTTTGGAGCCAGATTCTGGCTCTCTGCACGTATTCGCAGTTTGAAATTACGACTTTTTATACCAAACATATGCCAAGTACTGAAAGCGGCAGTGAGTCACATTTTGCTCAAACTCCCCTGCAGTTTTCAAAATATCCCAAACATCCCACTTTCATGGCCTGAGCCATATTTTGGAGCCAAATTCAAGCTCTCTGCACGTATTCGCAGTTTGAAATTATGACTTTTTATACCCAACATATGCCAAGTGTTGAAAGCGGCGTTTGGTTATATTTGTCCCAAACCTCCCTGCAGTTTTCAAAATATCCCAAACATCACAATATCGAGGCCTGAGCCATATTTTGGAGCCAAATTCAAGCTCTCTGCACATATTCGCAGTTTGATATTACGATTTTTATACCCAACATATGACAAGTACTGAATGCGGCGTTTGGTCACATTTTTCCCAAACCGTCCCTGCAGTTTTCAAAATATCCCAAACATCCCAATTTCAAGGACTGAGCAATATTTTGGAGCCAAATTCTGGCTCTATGTACGTATTCGCAGTTTGAAATTACGACTTTTTATACCCAACATATGCCAAGTCCTGAAAGCAGCGGTGAGTCAAATTTTGCACAAACTCCCCTACAGTTGTCGAAATATCCCAAATATCCCAATTTCGAGGCCTGAGCCATATTTTGGAGCCAACTTCTGGCTCTCTGCACGTATTCGCAGTATGAAATTACGAATTTTTTATTCCCAACATATGCCAAGTGTTGAAAGCGGCGTTTGGTTATATTTGTCCCAAACCTCCCTGCAGTTTTCAAAATATCCCCAACATCACAATATCGAGGCCTGAGCCATATTTTGGAGATAAATTCTGGCTCTCTGCAAGTATTCGCAGTTTGATTTTACGATTTTTATACCCAACATATGACAAGTACTGAAAGCGGCAGTGAGTCACATTTCGCACAAACTCCCCTGCAGTTTTCGAAATATCCCAAATATACCAATTTCGTGGCGTGAGCCATATTTTGGAGCCAAACTCAGGCTCTCTGTACGTATTTCCAGTTTGAAATTACGACTTTTTTATACCCAACATATGCCAAGTACTGAAAGCAGCAGTGAGTCACATTTTGCACAAACTCCCCTGCAGTTTTCAAAATATCCCAAACATCACAATATCGAGGCCTGAGCCATATTTTGGAGCCAAATTCAGGCTCTATGCACGTATTCGCGGTTTGAAATTACGACTTTTTATACCCAACATATGCCAAGTTCTGAAAGCAGCGTTTGGTCATGTTTGTCCCAAACCCCCCTGCAGTTTTCAAAATATCCCAAACATCCCAATTTCGAGGACTGAGCAATATTTTGGAGCCAAATTCTGGCTCTATGCACGTATTCTCAGTTTGAAATTACGAATTTTTATACCCAACATATGCCAAGTCCTGAAAGCGGCAGTGAGTCAAATTTTGCACAAACTCCCCTACAGTTTTCGAAATATCCCAAATATCCCAATTTCGAGGCCTGAGCCATATTTTGGAGCCAACTTCTGGCTCTCTGCACGTATTCGCAGTATGAAATTACGAAGTTTTTATACCCAACATATGCCAAATACTAAAAGCGGCAGTGAGTCACATTTTGCTCAAACTCAACTGCAGTTTTCAAATTTTTTTTTTTTTTTTTTTTTTTTTTTTTGAGATATATACAAGAGTCGTTACATTCTTGTACAGCCACTAGTGCGCGTAGCGTTTCGGGCAAGTCCTTAATCCTATGGTCCCTGGAATACGATCCCCTGCCGCGAAGAATCGTTAACCTGCCGCGAAGAATCGTTCAAAGAATCGAAAATATCCCAAACTACCCAATTTCGAGGACTGAGCAATATTTTGGAGCCAAATTCTGGCTCTATGCACGTATTCGCAGTATGAAATTACGAATTTTTTATACCCAACATATGCCAAGTGTTGAAAGCGGCGTTTGGTTATATTTGTCCCAAACCTCCCAGCAGTTTTCAAAATATCCCAAACATCACAATATCGAGGCCTGAGCCATATTTTGGAGCCAAATTCTAGCTCTCTGCACATATTCGCAGTTTGATATTACGATTTTTATACCCAACATATACCAAGTACTGAAAGCAGTGTTTGGTCACATTTGTCCCAAACCCCCTGCAGTTTTCAAAATATCCCAAACATCCCAATTTCGAGGCCTGAGCCATATTTTGGAGCCAAATTCTGACTCTCTGCACGTATTCGCAGTTTGAAATTACGACTTTTTTATACCCAACATATGCCAAGTACTGAAAGCAGCGTTTGGTCACATTTGTCCCAAACTCCCCCTGCAGTTTTCAAAATATCCCAAACATCCCAATTTCGAAGCCTAAGCCATATTTTGGAGCTAAATTCTGGCTCTATGCACGTATTCGCGGTTTTAAATTACGACATTTTATACCCAACATATGCCAAGTCCTGAAAGCGGCGTTTGGTCACATTTTTCCCAAACCGTCCGTGCAGTTTTCAAAATATCCCAAACATCCCAATTTCAAGGACTGAGCAATATTTTGGAGCCAAATTCTGGCTGTATGCACGTATTCGCAGTTTGAAATTACGAATTTTTATACCCAACATATGCCAAGTCCTGAAAGCGGCAGTGAGTCAAATTTTGCACAAACTCCCCTACAGTTTTCGAAATATCCCAAATATCCCAATTTCGAGGCCTGAGCCATATTTTGGAGCCAACTTCTGGCTCTCTGCACGTATTCGCAGTATGAAATTACGAATTTTTTATACCCAACATATGCCAAGTACTGAAAGCGGCGTTTGGTAACATTTGTCCCAAACCTCCCTGCAGTTTTCAAAATATCCCAAACATCACCTATCGAGGCCTGAGCCATATTTTGGAGCTAAATTCTGGCTCTCTGCACGTATTCGCAGTTTAATATTACGATTTTTATACCCAACATATGCCAAGTACTGAAAGAGGCAGTGAGTCACATTTTGCACAAACTCCCCTGCAGTTTTCGAAATATCCCAAACATCCCAATTTCGAGGTGTGAGCCATATTTTTGAGCCAAACTCTGGCTCTCTGCACGTATTCGCAGTTTGAAATTACGACTTTTTTATACCCAACGTATGCCAAGTACTGAAAGCGGCGTTTGGTCACATTTGTCCCAAACCCCCCTGCAATTTTCAAAATATCCCAAACATCCCAATTTCGAGGCCTTTGCCATATTTTGGAGCCAAATTCTTGCTCCATGCACGAATTCGTGGTTTGAAATTACGACATTTTATACCCAACATATGCCAAGTCCTGAAAGCGGCAGTGAGTCACATTTCCCACAAACTCCCCTGCAGTTTTCGAAATATCCCAAACATCCCAATTTTGAGGCCTGAGCCATATTTTGGAGCCAAATTCTGGCTCTCTGCACGTATTCGCAGTTTGATATTACGATTTTTATACCCAACATATGCCAAGTACTGAAAGCGCCAGTGAGTCACATTTTGCACAAATTCCCCTGCAGTTTTCGAAATATCCCAAATATCCCAATTTCGAGGCCTGAGCCATATTTTGGAGCCAAACTCAGGCTCTCTGCACGTATTCACAGTTTGAAATTACGACTTTTTTATACCCAACATATGTCAAGTACTGAAAGCGGCAGTGAGTCACATTTCGCACAAACTCCCCTGCAGTTTTCGAAATATCCCAAATATCCCAATTTCGAGGCTTGAGCAATATTTTGGAGCCAAATTCTGGCTCATTGTACGTATTCGCAGTTTGAAATTACGACCTTTTTTATGCCCAACATATGCCAAGTACTGAATGCGGCATTTGGTCACATTTTTCCCAAACCGTCCGTGCAGTTTTCAAAATATCCCAAACATCCCAATTTCAAGGACTGAGCAATATTTTTGAGCCAAATTCTGGCTCTATGCACGTATTCGCAGTTTGAAATTACGAATTTTTATACCCAACATATGCCAAGTCCTGAAAGCGGCAGTGAGTCAAATTTTGCACAAACTCCCCTACAGTTTTCGAAATATCCCAAATATCCCAATTTCGAGGCCTGAGCCATATTTTGGAGCCAACTTCTGGCTCTCTGCACGTATTCGCAGTATGAAATTACGAATTTTTTATACGCAGTATGAAATTACGAATTTTTTATACCCAACATATGCCAAGTACTGAAAGCGGCGTTTGGTAACATTTGTCCCAAACCTCCCTGCAGTTTTCAAAATATCCCAAACATCCCAATTTCAAGGACTGAGCAATATTTTTGAGCCAAATTCTGGCTCTATGCACGTATTCGCAGTTTGAAATTACGAATTTTTATACCCAACATATGCCAAGTCCTGAAAGCGGCAGTGAGTCAAATTTTGCACAAACTCCCCTACAGTTTTCGAAATATCCCAAATATCCCAATTTCGAGGCCTGAGCCATATTTTGGAGCCAAATTCTGGCTCTCTGCACGTATTCGCAGTTTAATATTACGATTTTTATACCCAACATATGCCAAGTACTGAAAGGGGCAGTGAGTCACATTTTGCACAAACTCCCCTGCAGTTTTCGAAATAACCCAAACATCCCAATTTCGAGGTGTGAGCCATATTTTTGAGCCAAACTCTGGCTCTCTGCACGTATTCGCAGTTTGAAATTACGACTTTTTTATACCCAACGTATGCCAAGTACTGAAAGCGGCGTTTGATCACATTTGTCCCAAACCCCCCTGCAGTTTTCAAAATATCCCAAACATCCCAATTTTGAGGCCTGAGCCATATTTTGGAGCCAAATTCTGGCTCTCTGCACGTATTCGCAGTATGAAATTACGAATTTTTTATACCCAACATATGCCAAATACTGAAAGCGGCAGTGAGTCACATTTTGCTCAAACTCCCCTGCAGTTTTCAAAATATCCCACACATCCCACTTTCAAGGCCTGAGCAATATTTTGGAGCCAAATTCTGGCTCTATGCACGTATTCGCAGTATGAAATTACGAATTTTTTATACCCAACATATGCCAAGTGTTGAAAGCGGCGATTGGTTATATTTGTCCCAAACCTCCCAGCAGTTTTCAAAATATCCCAAACATCCCAATTTTGAGGCCTGAGCCATATTTTGGAGCCTAATTCTGGCTCTATGCACGTATTCGCAGTTTGAAATTACGACATTTTATACCCAACATATGCCAAGTCTTGAAAGCGGCAGTGAGTCACATTTCGCACAAACTCCCCTGCAGTTTTCGAAATATCCCAAATATCCTAATTTCGAGGACTGAGCCATATTTTGGAGCCAAATGCTGGCTCTCTGCACGTATTCGCAGTTTGAAATTACGATTTTTTTATACCCAACGTATGCCAAGTACTGAAAGCGGCGTTTGGTCACATTTGTCCCAAACCCCCCTGCAATTTTCAAAATATCCCAAACATCCCAATTTCGAGGCCTTAGCCATATTTTGGAGCCAAATTCTTGCTCCATGCACGTATTCGTGGTTTGAAATTACGACATTTTATACCCAACATATGCCAAGTCCTGAAAGCGGCAGTGAGTCACATTTCCCACAAACTCCCCTGCAGTTTTCGAAATATCCCAAACATCCCAATTTTGAGGCCTGAGCCATATTTTGGAGCCAAATTCTGGCTCTCTGCACGTATTCGCAGTTTGATATTACGATTTTTATACCCAACATATGCCAAGTACTGAAAGCGCCAGTGAGTCATATTTTGCACAAATTCCCCTGCAGTTTTCGAAATATCCCAAATATCCCAATTTCGAGGCCTGAGCCATATTTTGGAGCCAAACTCAGGCTCTCTGCACGTATTCACAGTTTGAAATTACGACTTTTTTATTCCCAACATATGTCAAGTACTGAAAGCGGCAGTGAGTCACATTTCGCACAAACTTCAATGCAGTTTTCGAAATATCCAAAATATCCCAATTTCGAGGCTTGAGCAATATTTTGGAGCCAAATTCTGGCTCATTGTACGTATTCGCAGTTTGAAATTACGACCTTTTTTATGCCCAACATATGCGAAGTACTGAATGCGGCGTTTGGTCACATTTTTCCCAAACCGTCCGTGCAGTTTTCAAAATATCCCAAACATCCCAATTTCAAGGACTGAGCAATATTTTGGAGCCAAATTCTGGCTCTATGCACGTATTCGCAGTTTGAAATTACGAATTTTTATACCCAACATATGCCAAGTACTGAAAGCGGCGTTTGATCACATTTGTCCCAAACCCCCCTACAGTTTTCAAAATATCCCAAACATCCCAATTTTGAGGCCTGAGCCATATTTTGGAGCCAAATTCTGGCTCTCTGCACGTATTCGCAGTATGAAATTACGACTTTTTATACCCAACATATGCCAAATACTGAAAGCGGCAGTGAGTCACATTTTGCTCAAACTCCCCTGCAGTTTTCAAAATATCCCAAACATCCCACTTTCAAGGCCTGAGCAATATTTTGGAGCCAAATTCTGGCTCTATGCACGTATTCGCAGTATGAAATTACGAATTTTTTATACCCAACATATGCCAAGTGTTGAAAGCGGCGTTTGGTTATATTTGTCCCAAACCTCCCAGCAGTTTTCAAAATATCCCAAACATCCCAATTTTGAGGCCTGAGCCATATTTTGGAGCCTAATTCTGGCTCTATGCACGTATTCGCGGTTTGAAATTATGACATTTTATACCCAACATATGCCAAGTCTTGAAAGCGGCAGTGAGTCACATTTCGCACAAACTCCCCTGCAGTTTTCGAAATATCCCAAATATCCTAATTTCGAGGACTGAGCCATATTTTGGAGCCAAATGCTGGCTCTCTGCACGTATTCGCAGTTTGAAATTACGACTTTTTTATGCCCAACATATGCCAAGTACTGAACGCGGCATTTGGTCACATTTGTCCCAATCCCCCCACTGTAGTTTTCAAAATATCCCAAACATCCCTATTTCGAGGCCTGAGCCAAATTTTGGAGCCAAATTCTGGCTCTATGCATGTATTCGTGGTTTGAAATGACGACATTTTATACCCAACATATGCCAAGCCCTGAAAGCGGCAGTGAGTCACATTTCGCACAAACTCCCCTGCAGTTTTCGAAATATCCCAAATATCCCAATTTCGAGGACTGAGCCATATTTTGGAGCCAAATTCTGGCTCTCTGCACGTATACGCAGTTTGAAACTACGACTTTTTTATACCCAACATATGCCAAGTACTGAAAGCGGCAGTAAGTCACATTTTGCACAAACTCCCCTACAGTTTTCAAAATATCCCAAACATCCCACTTTCGAGGCCTGAGCCATATTTTGGAGCCAAATTCAAGCTCTCTGCACGTATTCGCAGTTTGAAATTACAACTTTTTATACGCAACATATGCCAAGTCCTGAAAGCGGCAGTGAGTCAAATTTTGTACAAACTCCCCTGCAGTTTTCGAAATATCCCAAACATCCCAATTTCGAGTACAGAGAAATATTTTTCAGCCAAATTCTGGCTCTATGCACGTATTCGCAGTTTGAAATTACGACTTTTTATACCCAACATATGCCAAGTCCTGAAAGCGGCAGTGAGTCACATTTTGCACAAACTCCCCTGTAGTTTTCGAAATATCCCAAACATCCCAATTTCGAGGCCTGAGCCTTATTTTGGAGCCAAACTCTGGCTCTCTCCACGTATTCGCAGTTTGAAATTACGAATTTTTTATACCCAATATATGCCAAGTACTGAAAGCGGCGTTTGGTAACATTTGTCCCAAACCCCCCCTGCAGTTTTCAAAATATCACAAACTTCCCAATTTCGAGGCCTGAGCAATATTTTGGAGCCAAATTCTGGCTCTATGCACGTATTCGCGGTTTGAAATTACGATATTTTATACCCAACATATGCCAAGTCCTGAAAGCGGCAGTGAAACACATTTCACACAAACTGCACTGCAGTTTTCAAAATATCCCAAATATCCCAATTTCGAGGCCTGAGCAATATTTGGGAGCCAAATTCTGGCTCTCTGCACGTATTCACAGTTTGAAATTACGACTTTTTTATGCCCAACATATGCCACGTACTGAAAGCGGTGTTTGGTCACATTTGTCCCAAACCCCCCCCCCCCCTGCAGTTTTCAAAATATCCCAAACATCCCAATTTCGAGGCCTCAGCAATATTATGGAGCCAAATTCTGGCTCTATGCACGTATTCGCGGTTTGAAATTACGATATTTTATACATAACATATGCCAAGCCATGAAAGCGGCAGTGAGTCACATTTCACACAAACTCCCCTGCAGTTTTCGAAATATCCCATACATCCCAATTTTGAGGCCTGATCCATATTTTGGAGCAAAATTCTGGCTCTCTGCACGTATTCGCAGTTTGAAATTACGACTTTATATACCCAACATATGCCAAGTACTGAAAGTGGCGTTTGGTTACATTTGTCCCAAACCTCCCTGCAGTTTCAAAATATCCCAAACATCCCAATTTCGAGGCCTGAGCCATATTTTGGAGCCAAATTCTGGCTCTATGCATGTATTCGCGGTTTGAAATTACGACATTTTATGCCCAACATATGCCAAGTCCTGAAAGCGGCAATGAGTCACATTTCACACAAACTGCACTGCAGTTTTCAAAATATCCCAAATATCCCAATTTCGAGTCCTGAGCAATATTTGGGAGCCAAATTCTGGCTCTTTGCACGTATTCGCAGATTGAAATTACGACTTTATATACCCAACATATGCCAAGTACTGTAAGAGACGTTTGGTCATATTTGTCCCAAACCTCACTGCAGTTTTCAAAATATCTCAAACATCCCAATTTCGACGCCTGAGCCATATTTTGGAGCCAAATTCTGGCTCTCTGCACGTATTCGCAGTTTGAAATTACGACTATTTATTCAAACATATGCCAAGTCCTGAAAGCGGCAGTGAGTCACATTTTGCACAAACTCCCTTGCAGTTTTCGAAATATCCCAAATATCTCAATTTCGACACCTGAGCCATATTTTGGAGCCAAATTCAAGCACTCTGCACGTATTCGCAGTTTGAAATTAGGACTTTTTATACCCAAAATATGCAAAGTTCTGAAAGCGGCTTTTGGTCAAATTTGTCCCAAACCCCCCTGCAGTTTTCAAAATATCCCAAATATCCCAATTTCGAGACCTGAGCCATATTTTGGGCCAAACTCTGGCTCTCTGCACGTATTCGCAGTTTGAAATTACGAATTTTTTATACCCAATATATGCCAAGTACTGAAAGCGGCGTTTGGTAACATTTGTCCCAAACCCCCCTGCAGTTTTTAAAATATCCCAAACATCCCAATTTCGAGGCCTGAGCCATATTTTGGAGCCAAATTCTGGCTCTATGCACGTATTCACGGTTTGAAATTACGACATTTTATACCCAACATATGCCAAGTCTTGAAAGCGGCAGAGAGTCACATTTCGCACAAACTCCCCTGCAGTTTTCGAAATATACCAAATACCCTAATTTCGAGGACTGAGCCATATTTTGGAGCCAAATGCTGGCTCTCTGCACGTATTCGCTGTTTGAAATTACGACTTTTTTATGCCCAACATATGCTAAGTACTAAACGCGGCGTTTGGTCACATTTGTCCCAACCCCCCCCCCCCCCTGTGGTTTTCAAAATATCCCAAACATCCCTATTTCGAGGCCTGAGCCAAATTTTGGAGCCAAATTCTGGCTCTATGCACGTATTCGTGGTTTGAAATTACGACATTTTATACCCAACATATGCCAAGTACTGAAAGCGGCAGTGAGTCACATTTTGCACAAACTCCCCTGCAGTTTTCGAAATATCCCAAATATCCTAATTTCGAGGCCTGAGCTATATTTTGGAGCCAAATTCTGGCTCTCTGCACGTATTCGCAGTTTGAAACTACAACTTTTTTATACCCAACATATGCCAAGTACTGAAAGCGGCGTTTGGTTACATTTGTCCCAAACCTCCCTGCAGTTTTCAAAATATCCCAAACATCACAATATCGAGGCCTCAGCCATATTTTGGAGCCAAATTCTGGTTCTCTGCACGTATTCGCAGTTTGATATTACGATTTTTATACCCAACATATGCCAAGTACTGAAAGCGGCAGTGAGTCACATTTTGCACAAACTCCCCTGCAATTTTCGAAATATCATAAATATCCCAATTTTGAGGCCTGAGCCATATTTTTGAGCCAAATTCTGGCTCTCTGCACGTATTCGCAAACTCCCCAGCAGTTTTCGAAATATCCCAAACATCCCAATTTCGAGGCCTGAGCCATATTTTGGAGCCAAATTCAGGCTCTATGCACGTATTCGAGGTTTGAAATTACGATATTTTATACCCAACATATGCCAAGCCCTGAAAGCGGCAGTGAGTCACATTTCGCACAAACTCCACTGCATTTTTCGAAATATACTAAATATCCCTATTTTGAGGCCTGAGCCATATTTTGGAGCCAAATTCTGGCTCTCTGCACGTATACACAGTTTGAAATTACGACTTTTTATACCCAACATATGCCAAGTACTGAAAGTGGCGTTTGGTCACATTTGTCCCAAACCTCCCTGCAGTTTTCAAAATATCCCAAACATCCCAATTTCGAGGCATGAGCCATATTTTGGAGCCAAATTCTGGCTCTATGCACGTATTCGCAGTTTGATATTACGATTTTTATACCCAACATATGCCAAGTACTGAACGCGGCAGTGAGTCACATTTTGCACAAACTCCCCTGCAATTTTCGAAATATCCCAAATATCCTAATTTCGAGGCCTGAGCTATATTTTGGAGCCAAATTCTGGCTCTCTGCACGTATTCACAGTTTGAAATTATGAATTTATATACCCAACATATGCCAAGTACTGAAAGCGGCGTTTCGTCACTTTTGTCCCAAACCTCCCTGCAGTTTTCAGAATATCCCAAACATCCCAATTTCAAGGCCTGAGCCATATTTTGGAGTCAAATTCTGGCTCTATGCACGTATTCGCAGATTAAAATTACGATTTTTATACCCAACATATGCCAAGTCCTGAAAGCGGCAGTGAGTCACATTTCCCACAAACTCCCCTGCAGTTTTCGAAATATCCCAAATATCCCAATTTTGAGGCCTGAGCCATATTTTGGAGCCAAATTCTGGCTCTCTGCACGTATTCGCAGTATGAAATTACGACTTTTTATACCCAACATATGCCAAATACTGAAAGCGGCAGTGAGTCACATTTTGCTCATACTCCCCTGCAGTTTTCAAAATATCCCAAACATCCCACTTTCATGGCCTGAGCCATATTTTGGAGCCAAATTCAAGCTCTCTGCACGTATTCGCAGTTTGAAATTATGACTTTTTATACCCAACATATGTCAAGTTCTGTAAGCAGCGTTTGGTCATATTTGTCCCAAACCCCCCCTGCAGTTTTCAAAATATCCCAAACTACCCAATTTCGAGGACTGAGCAATATTTTGGTGCCAAATTCTGGCTCTATGCACGTATTCGCAGTTTGAAATTACGACTTTTTTTACCCAACATATGCCAAGTGTTGAAAGTGGCGTTTGGTTATATTTGTCCCAAACCTCCCTGCAGTTTTCAAAATATCCCAAACATCACAATATCGAGGCCTGAGCCATATTTTGGAGCCAAATTCTGGCTCTCTGCACGTATTCGCAGTTTGATATTACGATTTTTATACCCAACATATGCCAAGTACTGAAAGCGCCAGTGAGTCACATTTTGCACAAATTCCCCTGCAGTTTTCGAAATACCCCAAAAATCCCAATTTCGAGGCGAGAGCCATATTTTGGAGCCAAACTCAGGCTCTCTGCACGTATTCACAGTTTGAAATTACGACTTTTTTATACCCAACATATGTCAAGTACTGAAAGCGGCAGTGAGTCACATTTTGCACAAACTCCCCTGCAGTTTTCGAAATATCCCAAAACATCCCAATTTCGAGGTGTGAGCCATATTTTTGAGTCAAACCCTGGCTCTCTGCACGTATTCGCAGTTTGAAATTACGACTTTTTTATACCCAACGTATGCCAAGTACTGAAAGCGGCGTTTGGTCACATTTGTCCCAAACCCCCCTGCAGTTTTCAAAATATCCCAAACATCCCAATTTTGAGGCCTGAGCCATATTTTGGAGCCAAATTCTTGCTCTCTGCACGTATTCGCAGTATGAAATTACGACTTTTTATACCCAACATATGCCAAATACTGAAAGCGGCAGTGAGTCACATTTTGCTCAAACTCCCCTGCAGTTTTCAAAATATCCCAAACATCCCACTTTCAAGGCCTGAGCCATATTTTGGAGCCAAATTCAAGCTCTCTGCACGTATTCGCAGTTTGAAATTCCTACTTTTTATAACCAACATATGCCAAGTTCTGTAAGCAGCGTTTGGTCATATTTGTCCCAAACCCCCCTCCAGTTTTCAAAATATTCCAAACTACCCAATTTCGAGGACTGAGCAATATTTTGGAGCCAAATTCTGGCTCTATGCACGTATTCGCAGTTTGAAATTCCTACTTTTTATAACCAACATATGCCAAGTTCTGTAAGCAGCGTTTGGTCATATTTGTCCCAAACCCCCCTGCAGTTTTCGAAATATCCCAAATATCCTAATTTTGAGGACTGAGCCATATTTTGGAGCCAAATGCTGGCTCTCTGCACGTATTCGCAGTTTGAAATTACGACTTTTTTATGCCTAACATATGCCAAGTACTGAACGCGGCATTTGGACACATTTGTCCCAATCCCCCCACTGTAGTTTTCAAAATATCCCAAACATCCCTATTTCGAGGCCTGAGCCAAATTTTGGAGCCAAATTCTGGCTCTATGCATGTATTCGTGGTTTAAAATGACGACATTTTATACCCAACATATGCCAAGCCCTGAAAGCGGCAGTGAGTCACATTTCGCACAAACTCCCCTGCAGTTTTCGAAATATCCCAAATATCCCAATTTCGAGGACTGAGCCATATTTTGGAGCCAAATTCTGGCTCTCTGCACGTATACGCAGTTTGATATTAGGATTTTTATACCCAACATATGCCAAGTACTGAAAGCGGCGTTTGGTTACATTTGTCCCAAACCTCCCTGCAGTTTTCAAAATATCCCAAACATCACAATATCGAGGCCTCAGCCATATTTTGGAGCCAAATTCTGGCTCTCTGCACGTATTCGCAGTTTGATATTAGGATTTTTATACCCAACATATGCCAAGTACTGAAAGCGGCAGTGAGTCACATTTTGCACAAACTCCCCTGCAATTTTCGAAATATCATAAATATCCCAATTTTGAGGCCTGAGCCATATTTTTGAGCCAAATTCTGGCTCTCTGCACGTATTCGCAGTTTGAAATTACGACTTTTTTATACCCAATTTATGCCAAGTACTGAAAGCGGCGTTTGGTAACCTTTGTCCCAAACCCTCCTGCAGTTTTCAAAATATCTCAAACATCGCAATTTCGAGGCCTGAGCCATATTTTGGAGCCAAATTCTGGCTCTATGCACGTATTCGAGGCTTGAAATTACGATATTTTATACCCAACATATGCCAAGTCCTGAAACCGGCATTGAGTCACATTTCGCACAAACTCCCCTGCAGTTTTCGAAATATCCCAAATATCCAAATTTCGAGGCCTGAGCCATATTTTGGAGCCAAATTCTGGCTCTATGCACGTATTCGCAGATTGAAATTACGACTTTTTATACCCAACATATGCCAATTCCTGAAAGCGGCAGTAAGTCACATTTTGCACAAACTTCCTTCCAGTTTTCGAAATATCCCAAATATCCCAATTTCGAGGCCTGAGCAATATTTTCGAGCCAAATTCTGGCTCTCTGCACGTATTCGCAGTTTGAAATTACGACTTTTTATACCCAACATATGCCAAGTACTGAAAGCAGCAGTGAGTCACATTTTGCACAAACTCCCCTGCAGTTTTCAAAATATCCCAAACATCCCACTTTCGAGGCCTGAGCCATATTTTGGAGCCAAATTCAAGCTCTCTGCACGTATTCGCAGTTTGAAATTTACAACTTTTTATACGCAACATATGCCAAGTTCTGAAAGCGGCGTTTCGTCTCTTTGGTCCCAAACCCCCCTGCAGTTTTCAAAATATCCCAAACATCCCAATTTCGAGGACAGAGCAATATTTTTCAGCCAAATTCTGGCTCTATGCACGTATTCGCAGTTTGAAATTACGACTTTTTATACCCAACATATGCCAAGTCCTGAAAGCGGCAGTGAGTCAAATTTTGTACAAACTCCCCTGCAGTTTTCGAAATATCCCAAATATCCCAATATCGAGGCCTGAGCCATATTATGGAGCCAAATTCTGGCTCTCTCCAAGTATTCGCAGTTTAATATTACGATTTTATACCCAACATATGCCAAGTACTGAAAGCGGCAGTGAGTCACATTTTGCACAAACTCCCCTGTAGTTTTCGAAATATCCCAAACATCCCAATTTTGAGGCCTGAGCCTTATTTTGGAGCCAAACTCTGGCTCTCTCCACGTATTCGCAGTTTGAAATTACGATATTTTATACCCAACATATGCCAAGTCCTGAAAGCGGCAGTGAGACACATTTCACACAAACTGCACTGCAGTTTTCAAAATATCCCAAATATCCCAATTTCGAGGCCTGAGCAATATTTGGGAGCCAAATTCTGGCTCTCTGCACGTATTCACAGTTTGAAATTACGACTTTTTTATGCCCAACATATGCCAAGTACTGAAAGCGGTGTTTGGTCACATTTGTCCCAAACCCCCCCCCCCCCTGCAGTTTTCAAAATATCCCAAACATCCCAATTTCGAGGCATGAGCCATATTTTGGAGCCAAATTCTGGCTCTATGCACGTATTCGCAAACTCCCCAGCAGTTTTCGAAATATCCCAAACATCCCAATTTCGAGGCCTGAGCCATATTTTGGAGCCAAATTCTGGCTCTATGCACGTATTCGAGGTTTGAAATTACGATATTTTATACCCAACATATGCCAAGCCCTGAAAGCGGCAGTGAGTCACATTTCGCACAAACTCCCCTGCAATTTTCGAAATATCATAAATATCCCAATTTTGAGACCTGAGCCATATTTTTGAGCCAAATTCTGGCTCTCTGCACGTATTCGCAAACTCCCCAGCAGTTTTCGAAATATCCCAAACATCCCAATTTCGAGGCCTGAGCCATATTTTGGAGCCAAATTCTGGCTCTATGCACGTATTCGAGGTTTGAAATTACGATATTTTATACCCAACATATGCCAAGCCCTGAAAGCGGCAGTGAGTCACATTTCGCACAAACTCCACTGCATTTTTCGAAATATACTAAATATCCCTATTTTGAGGCCTGAGCCATATTTTGGAGCCAAATTCTGGCTCTCTGCACGTATACACAGTTTGAAATTACGACTTTTTATACCCAACATATGCCAAGTACTGAAAGTGGCGTTTGGTCACATTTGTCCCAAACCTCCCTGCAGTTTTCAAAATATCCCAAACATCCCAATTTCGAGGCATGAGCCATATTTTGGAGCCAAATTCTGGCTCTATGCACGTATTCGCAGTTTGATATTACGATTTTTATACCCAACATATGCCAAGTACTGAAAGCGGCAGTGAGTCACATTTTGCACAAACTCCCCTGCAGTTTTCGAAATATCCCAAATATCCTAATTTCGAGGCCTGAGCTATATTTTGGAGCCAAATTCTGGCTCTCTGCACGTATACACAGTTTGAAATTACGACTTTTTATACCCAACATATGCCAAGTACTGAAAGCGGCGTTTCGTCACTTTTGTCCCAAACCTCCCTGCAGTTTTCAGAATATCCCAAACATCCCAATTTCAAGGCCTGAGCCATATTTTGGAGTCAAATTCTGGCTCTATGCACGTATTCGCAGATTAAAATTACGACTTTTTATACCCAACATATGCCAAGTCCTGAAAGCGGCAGTGAGTCACATCTCCCACAAACTCCCCTGCAGTTTTCGAAATATCCCAAATATCCCAATTTCGAGGCCTGAACCATAATTTGGAGCCAAATTCTGGGTCTCTGCACGTATTAGCAGTTTTTAATTGCAAATTTTATACTCAACATATGCCAAGTACTGAAAGCGGCATTTGGTCACATTTGTCCCAAACCTCCCTGCAGTTTTAAAAATATCCCAAACATGCTAATTTCGAGGCCTGAGAAATATTTTGAAGCCAAATTCTGGCTCTCTGCACGTATTCGCAGTTTGAAATTACGACTTTTTATACCCAACATATTCCAGGTACTGAAAGCAGCAGTGAGTCACATTTTGCACAAACTCCCCTGCAGTTTTCAAAATATCCCCAATATCCCAATTTCGAGGCCTGAGTCTTATTTTGGAACCAAATTTTCGCTCTCTGCAAGTATTCGAAGTTTGATATTACGATTTTTATACCCAACATATGCCAAGTACTGAAAGCGGCAGTGAGTCACATTTAGCACAAACTATCCTGCAGTTTTCAAAATATCCCAAACATCCCAACTTCGAGGCCTAAACCATATTTTGGAGCCAAATTCTGGCTCTCTGCACGTATTCGCAGTTTGAAATTACGACTTTTTTTATGCCCAACATATGCCAAGTACTGAACGCGGCGTTTGGTCACATTTGTCCCAAACCCCCCGAGCAGTTTTCAAAATATCCCAAACATCCCAATTTCGAGGCCTGAGCCATATTTTGGAGCCAAATTCTGGCTCTCAGCTCGTATTCGCAGTTTGAAATTATGACTTTTTATACCCAACAAATGCCAAGTACTGAAAGCGGTGTTTGGACACATTTGTCCTAAACCTCCCTGCAACTTTCAAAATATCCTAAACATGCTAATTTCGAGGCCTGACCCATAGTTTGGAGCAAAATTCTGGCTCTCTGCACGTATTCGCAGATTGATATTACGAATTTTTATACCCAACATATGCCAAGTCCTGAAAGCGGCAGTGAGTCACATTTTGCACAAACTCCCCTGCAGTTTTCGAAATATCCAAAATATTACAATTTCGAGGCCTTAGCCATGTTTTGGAGCCTAATTCTGGCTCTCTGCACATATTCGCAGTTTGAAATTGCGACTTGTTTATGCCCAACATATGCCAAGTACTAAAAGCGGCGTTTGGTCACATCTGTCCCAATCCCCCCTGCAGTTTTCAAAATATCCCAAACATCTCAATTTCAAGGCCTGAGCCATATTTTCGAGCAAAATGCTGGCTCTCTGCACGTATTCGCAGATTGAATTTATGACTTTTTATACCCAACATATGCCAAGTCCTTAAAGTGGGAGTGAGTCACATTTTGCACAAACTCCCCTGCAGTTTTCGAAATATCCCAAATATCCCAATTTCGAGGCCTGAGCCATATTTTGGAGCCTAATTCTGGCTCTCTGCACATATTCGCAGTTTGAAATTACGAATTTTTATACCCAACATATGCCAAGTACTGAAAGAGGCAGTGAGTCACATTTTGCAGAAACTCCCCTTGCAGTTTTCAAAATATCCCAAACATCCCAATTTCGAGGCCTGAGCCATATTTTGGAGTCAAATTCTGGCTCTCTGCACGTATTCGCAGTTTGAAATTTCTACTTTTTATACCCAACATAAGCCAAGTACTGAAAGAGGCAGAGAGTCACATTTTGCAGAAACTCCCCTGCAGTTTTCAAAATATCCCAAATATTCCTATTTCTAGGCCTGAGCTATATTTTGGAGCCAAACTCTGGCTCTCAGCACGTATTCGCAGTTTGAAATTACGAATTTTTATTCACAACATATGCCAAGTACTGAAAGCGGCGTTTGGTCATATTTGTCCCAAACCCCCCCGCAGTTTTCAAAATATCCCAAACATCCTAATTTCGAGGCCTGAGCAATATTTTGGAGCAAAATTCTGGCTCTCAGCACGTATTCGCAGTTTGAAATTACGAATTTTTATACACAACATATGCCAAGTACTGAAAGCGGCGTTTGGTCACATTTGTCCCAATCCCCCCCTGCAGTTTTCAAAATATCCCAAACATCCCAATTTCGAGGCCTCAGCAATATTTTGGAGCCAAATTCTGGCTCTATGCACGTATTCGCAGTTTGAAATTACGACATTTTATACCCAACATATGCCGAGTCCTGAAAGCGGCAGTGAGTCACATTTCGAACAAACTCCCCTGCAGTTTTCGAAATATCCTAAATATCCCAATTTCGAGGCCTGAGCCATATTTTGGAGCCAAATTCTGGCTCTCTGGACATACTCGCAGTTTAAAATTACGACTTTTTATACCCACCATATGCCAATGCGTTTGGTCACATTTGTCTCAATCCCCCCTGCAATTTTCAAAATATCCCAAACATCCCAATTTCGAGGCCTGAGCCATATTTTGGAGCCAAATTCTGGCTCTCTGCACGTTTTCGCAGTTTGAAATTACGACTTTTTTATACCTTACATATGCCAAGTACTGAAAGCGGCGTTTGGTCACATTTGTCCCAAACCCCCCGAGCAGTTTTCAAAATATCCCAAACATCCCAATTTCGAGGCCTGAGCCATATTTTGGAGCCAAATTCTGGCTCTATGCACGTATTCGCAGATTGATATTACGAATTTTTATACCCAACATATGCCAAGTCCTGAAAGCGGCAGTGAGTCACATTTTGCACAAACTCCCCTGCAGTTTTCGAAATATCCAAAATATCCCAATTTCGAGGCCTGAGCCATATTTTGGAGCCAAATTCTGGCTCTCTGCATGTAATCGCATTTTGAAATTAGGACTTTTTTAAACCCAACATATGCCAATGCGTTTGGTCACATTTGTCTCAATCCCCCCTGCAGTTTTCAAAATATCCCAAACATCCCAATTTCGAGGCCTGAGCCATATTTTGGAGCCAAATTCTGGCTCTCTCCACGTATTCGCAGTTTGAAATTAGGACTTTTTTAAACCCAACATATGCCAATGCGTTTGGTCACATTTGTCTCAATCCTCCCTGCAGTTTTCTAAATATCTCAAACATCCCAATATCGAGGCCTGAGTCATATTTTGGAGCACACGTCTGGCTCTCTGCACGTATTCGCAGTTTGAAATTACGACTTTTTATACCCAACATATGCCAAGTACTAAAAGTGGCAGTGAGTCACATTTTGCGCAAACTCCCCTGCAGTTTTCAAAATATCCCAAACATCCCAATTTCGAGGCCTGAGCCATATTTTGTAGCCAAATTTTGGCTCTCTGCACGTATTCGCAGTTTGCAATTACGACTTTTTATACCCAACATATGCCAAGTACTAAAAGCGGCGTTTGGTCACATCTGTCCCAATCCCCCCTGCAGATTTCAAAATATCCCAAACATCTCAATTTCAAGGCCTGAGCCATATTTTGGAGCCAAATTCTGGCTCTCTGCACGTATTCGCAGTTTGAAATTACGACTTTTTATACCCAACATAAGCCAAGTACTGAAAGAGGCAGAGAGTCACATTTTGCAGAAACTCCCCTGCAGTTTTCAAAATATCCCAAATATTCCTATTTCGAGGCCTGAGCTATATTTTGGAGCCAAACTCTGGCTCTCTGCACGTATTCGCAGTTTGAAATTACGGTTTTATATACCCAACATATGCAAAGTACTGAAAGCGACGTTTGGTCATATTTGTCCCAAACCTCCCTGCAGTTTTCAAAATATCCCGAACATCCCAATTTCGATGCCTGAGCCATATTTTGGAGCCAAATTCTGGCTCTATGCACGTATTCGCATTTTGAAATTACGACTTTTTTATACCCAACATATGCCAATGCGTTTGGTCACATTTGTCTCAATCCCCCCTGCAGTTTTCAAAATATCCCAAACATCCCAATTTCGAGGCCTGAGCCATTCTTTGGAGCCAAATTCAGGCTCTCTGCACGTATTCGCAGTTTGAAATTACGACTTTTTATACCCAACATATGCCAAGTACTGAAAGCTGCATTTGGTCACATTTGTCCCAAACTTCCCTGCAGTTTTCAAAATATCCCAAAAATCCCAATATCAAGGACTGAGCCATATTTTGGAGCCAAATTCTGGCTCTATGCACGTATTCGCAGTTTGAAATTAAGACTTTTTATACCCAACATATACCAAGTCCTGAGAGTGGCAGTGAGTCACATTTTGCACAAACTTCCCTGCTGTTTTCGAAATATCCCAAATATCCCAATTTCGAGGCCTGAGCCATATTTTGGAGCCAAATTCTGGCTTTCTGCACGTATTCGCAGTTTGAAATTGCGACTTTTTTATACCCAACATATGGCAAGTACTGAAAGCGGCGTTTGGTAACATTTGGAGCAATCCCCCCTGCAGTTTTCAAAATATCCCAAACATCCCAATTTTAAGGCCTGATTCACATTTTGGAGCCAAATTCTGGCTCTCTGCACGTATTCGCAGTTTGAAATTACGATTTTTTATACCCAATATATGCCAAGTAATGAAAGCGGTAGTGAGTCACATTTTGAACAAACCCCCCTGCAGTTTTCAAAATATCCCAAATATCCCAATTTCGAGGCCTGAGCCATATTTTGGAGCAAAATTCTGGCTCTCTGCACGTGGTCGCGGTTTGAAATTTCGATTTTCATACCCAACATATGCCAAGTACTGAAAGTGGTAGTTAGTCACATTTTGCACAAACTCCCCTGCAGTTTTCAAAATATCCCAAACATCCAAATTTCGAGGCCTGAGCCATATTTTGTAGCCAAATTCTGGCTCTCAGCATGTATTCGCAGTTTGAAATTATGACTTTTTATACCCAACAAATGCCAAGTACTGAAAGCGGTGTTTGGACACATTTGTCCCAAACCTCCCTGCGACTTTCAAAATATCCTAAACATGCTAATTTCGAGGCCTGACCCATAGTTTGGAGCAAAATTCTGGCTCTCAGCACGTATTCGCAGTTTGAAATTATGACTTTTTATACCCAACAAATGCCAAGTACTGAAAGCGGTGTTTGGACACATTTGTCCGAAACCTCCCTGCAGTTTTCAAAATAATACAAACATCCCAATTTCGAGGCCTGAGCCAGAATTTTGGAGCCAAATTCTGGCTCTATGCACGAATTCGAAGATTGAAATTACGACTTTTTATACCCAACATATGCCAAGTCCTGAAAGCGGCAGAGAGTCACATTTTGCACAAACTCCCCTGCAGTTTTCGAAATATCCCAAATATCCCAATTTCGAGGCCTGAGCCATATTTTGGAGCAAAATGCTGGCTCTCTGCACGTATTCACAGTTTGAAATTGCGACTTGTTTATGCCCAACATATGCCAAGTACTAAAAGCGGCGTTTGGTCACATCTGTCCCAATCCCCCCTGCAGTTTTCAAAATATCCCAAATATCCCAATTTCGAGGCCTGAGCCATATTTTGGAGCCAACTTCTGGCTCTCTGCACGTATTCGCAGTATGAAATTACTTATTTTTTATACGCAGTATGAAATTACGATTTTTTTATACCCAACATATGCCAAGTACTGAAAGCGGCGTTTGGTAACATTTGTCCCAAACCTCCCTGCAGTTTTCAAAATATCCCAAACATCACATATCAAGGCCTGAGCCATATTTTGGAGCCAAATTCTGGCTCTCTGCACGTATTCGCAGTTTAATATTACGATTTTTATACCCAACATATGCCAAGTACTGAAAGGGGCAGTGAGTCACATTTTGCACAAACTCCCCTGCAGTTTTCGAAATATCCCAAACATCCCAATTTCGAGGTGTGAGCCATGTTTTTGAGCCAAACTCTGGCTCTCTGCACGTATTCGCAGTGTGAAATTACGACTTTTTTATACCCAACGTATGCCAAGTACTGAAAGCGGCGTTTGATCACATTTGTCCCAAACCCCCCTGCAGTTTTCAAAATATCCCAAACATCCCAATTTTGAGGCCTGAGCCATATTTTGGAGCCAAATTCTGGCTCTCTGCACGTATTCGCAGTATGAAATTACGACTTTTTATACCCAACATATGCCAAATACTGAAAGCGGCAGTGAGTCACATTTTGCTCAAACTCCCCTGCAGTTTTCAAAATATCCCAAACATCCCACTTTCAAGGCCTGAGCAATATTTTGGAGCCAAAATTCTGGCTCTATGCACGTATTCGCAGTATGAAATTACGAATTTTTTATACCCAACATATGCCAAGTGTTGAAAGCGGCGATTGGTTATATTTGTCCCAAACCTCCCAGCAGTTTTCAAAATATCCCAAACATCCCAATTTTGAGGCCTGAGCCATATTTTGGAGCCTAATTCTGGCTCTATGCACGTATTCGCAGTTTGAAATTACGACATTTTATACCCAACATATGCCAAGTCTTGAAAGTGGCAGTGAGTCACATTTCGCACAAACTCCCCTGCAGTTTTCGAAATATCCCAAATATCCTAATTTCGAGGACTGAGCCATATTTTGGAGCCAAATGCTGGCTCTCTGCACGTATTCGCAGTTTGAAATTACGACTTTTTTATGCCCAACATATGCCAAGTACTGAACGCGGCATTTGGTCACATTTGTCCCAATCCCCCCACTGTAGTTTTCAAAATGTCCCAAACATCCCTATTTCGAGGCCTGAGCCAAATTTTGGAGCCAAATTCTGGCTCTATGCATGTATTCGTGGTTTGAAATGACGACATTTTATACCCAACATATGCCAAGCCCTGAAAGCGGCAGTGAGTCACATTTCGCACAAACTCCCCTGCAGTTTTCGAAATATCCCAAATATCCCAATTTCGAGGACTGAGCCATATTTTGGAGCCAAATTCTGGCTCTCTGCACGTATACGCAGTTTGAAACTACGACTTTTTTATACCCAACATATGCCAAGTACTGAAAGCGGCGTTTGGTTACATTTGTCCCAAACCTCCCTGCAGTTTTCAAAATATCCCAAACATCACAATATCGAGGCCTCAGCCATATTTTGGAGCCAAATTCTGGCTCTCTGCACGTATTCGCAGTTTGATATTAGGATTTTTATACCCAACATATGCCAAGTACTGAAAGCGGCAGTGAGTCACATTTTGCACAAACTCCCCTGCAATTTTCGAAATATCATAAATATCCCAATTTTGAGGCCTGAGCCATATTTTTGAGCCAAATTCTGGCTCTCTGCACGTATTCGCAGTTTGAAATTACGACTTTTTTATACCCAATTTATGCCAAGTACTGAAAGCGGCGTTTGGTAACCTTTGTCCCAAACCCTCCTGCAGTTTTCAAAATATCTCAACCATCGCAATTTCGAGGCCTGAGCCATATTTTGGAGCCAAATTCTGGCTCTATGCACGTATTCGCAGATTGAAATTACGACTTTTTATACCCAACATATGCCAATTCCTGAAAGCGGCAGTAAGTCACATTTTGCACAAACTTCCTTCCAGTTTTCGAAATATCCCAAATATCCCAATTTCGAGGCCTGAGCCATATTTTGGAGCCAAATTCTGGCTCTCTGCACGTATTCGCAGTTTGAAATTACGACTTTTTATACCCCACATATGCCAAGAACTGAAAGCGGCAGTGAGTCACATTTTGCTCAAACTCCCCTGCAGTTATCAAAATATCCCAAACATCCCAATTTCGAGGACTGAGCAATATTTTGGAGCCAAATTCTGGCTCTATGCACGTATTCGCAGTATGAAATTACGAATTTTTTATACCCAACGTATGACAAGTGTTGAAAGCGGCGTTTGGTTATATTTGTCCCAAACCTCCCAGCAGTTTTCAAAATATCCCAAACATCCCAATTTCGAGGCCTGAGCCATATTTTGGAGCCAACTTCTGGCTCTCTGCACGTATTCGCAGTATGAAATTACAATTTTTTTATACCCAACATATGCCAAGTACTGAAAGCGCCGTTTGGTTACATTTGTCCCAAACCTCCCTGCAGTTTTCAAAATATCCCAAACATCACAATATCGAGGCCTGAGCCATATTTTGGAGCCAAATTCTGGCTCTCTGCACGTATTCGCAGTTTGATATTACGATTTTTATACCCAACATATGCCAAGTACTGAAAGGGGCAGTGAGTCACATTTTGCACAAACTCCCCTGCAGTTTTCGAAATATCCCAAACATCCCAATTTCGAGGTGTGAGCCATATTTTGGAGCCAAACTCTGGCTCTCTGCACGTATTCGCAGTTTGAAATTACGACTTTTTTATACCCAACGTATGCCAAGTACTGAAAGCAGCGTTTGGTCACATTTGTCCCAAACCCCCCCTGCAGTTTTCAAAATATCCCAAACATCCCACTTTCAAGGCCTGAGCCATATTTTAAAAGCCAAATTCAAGCTCTCTGCACGTTTTCGCAGTTTGAAATTACGTCTTTTTATACCCAACATATGCCAAGTTCTGAAAGCGGCGTTTGGTCATATTTGTCCCAAACCCTCCTTCAGTTTTCAAAATATCCCAAACATCCCAATTTCGAGGACTGAGCAATATTTTGGAGCCAAATTCTGGCTCCATGCACGTATTCGCGGTTTGAAATTACGACATTTTATACCCAACATATGCTAAGTCCTGAAAGCAGAAGTGAGTCAAATTTTGCACAAACTCCCCTACAGTTTTCGAAATATCCCAAATATCCCAATTTCGAGGCCTGAGCCATATTTTGGAGCCAACTTCTGGCTCTCTGCACATATTCACAGTATGAAATTACGAATTTTTTATACCCAACATATGCCAAGTACTGAAAGCGGTGTTTGGTCACATTTGTCCCAAACCCCCCCCCCCCCCCCCCCCCCCCTGCAGTTTTCAAAATATCCCAAACATCCCAATTTCGAGGCCTTAGCCATATTTTAGAGCCAAATTCTGGCTCTATGCACGTATTCGCGGTTTGAAATTACGACATTTTATACCCAACATATGCCAAGTCTTGAAAGCGGCAGTGAGTCACATTTCGCACAAACTCCCCTGGAGTTTTCGAAATATCCCAAATATCCCAATTTCGAGGCCTGAGCCATATTTTGGAGCCATATTCTGGCTCTCTGCACGTATTCGAAGTTTGAAATTACGACTTTTTTATACCCAACATATGCCAAGTACTGAAAGCAGCGTTTGGTCACATTTGTCCCAAACCCCCCCTGCAGTTTTCAAAATATCCCAAACATCCCAATTTCGAGGCCTTAGCCATATTTTGGAGCCAAATTCAAGCTCTCTGCAAGTATTCGCAGTTTGAAATTATGACTTTTTATACCCAACATATGCCAAGTTCTGTAAGCAGCGTTTGGTCATATTTGTCCCAATCCCCCCTGCAGTTTTCAAAATATCCCAAACTACCCAATTTCGAGGACTGAGCAATATTTTGGTGCCAAATTCTGGCTCTATGCACGTATTCGCAGTTTGAAATTACGACTTTTTATACCCAACATATGCCAAGTGTTGAAAGTGGCGTTTGGTTATAGTTGTCCCAAACCTCCCTGCAGTTTTCAAAATATCCCAAACATCACAATATCGAGGCCTGAGCCATATTTTGGAGCCAAGTTCTGGCTCTCTGCACGTATTCGCAGTTTGATATTACGATTTTTATACCCAACATATGCTAAGTACTGAAAGCGCCAGTGAGTCACATTTTGCACAAATTCCCCTGCAGTTTTCGAAATACCCCAAAAATCCCAATTTCGAGGCGAGAGCCATATTTTGGAGCCAAACTCAGGCTCTGCACGTATTCACAGTTTGAAATTACGACTTTTTTATACCCAACATATGTCAAGTACTGAAAGCGGCAGTGAGTCACATTTCGCACAAACTCCCCTGCAGTTTTCGAAATATCCCAAATATCCCAATTTCGAGGCTTGAGCAATATTTTGGAGCCAAATTCTGGCTCATTGCACGTATTCGCAGTTTGAAATTACGACCATTTTTATGCCCAACATATGCCAAGTACTGAATGCGGCGTTTGGTCACATTTTTCCCAAACCGTCCGTGCAGTTTTCAAAATATCCCAAACATCCCAATTTCAAGGACTGAGCAATATTTTGGAGCCAAATTCTGGCTCTATGCACGTATTCGCAGTTTGAAATTACGAATTTTTATACCCAACATATGCCAAGTCCTGAAAGCGGCAGTGAGTCAAATTTTGCACAAACTCCCCTACAGTTTTCGAAATATCCCAAATATCCCAATTTCGAGGCCTGAGCCATATTTTGGAGCCAACTTCTGGCTCTCTGCACGTATTCGCAGTATGAAATTACGAATTTTTTATACCCAACATATGCCAAGCACTGAAAGCGGCGTTTGGTAACATTTGTCCCAAACCTCCCTGCAGTTTTCAAAATATCCCAAACATCACATATCGAGGCCTGAGCCATATTTTGGAGCCAAATTCTGGCTCTCTGCACGTATTCGCAGTTTAATATTACGATTTTTATACCCAACATATGCCAAGTACTGAAAGAAGCAGTGAGTCACATTTTGCACAAACTCCCCTGCAGTTTTCGAAATATCCCAAACATCCCAATTTCGAGGTGTGAGCCATATTTTTGAGCCAAACTCTGGCTCTCTGCACGTATTCGCAGTTTGAAATTACGACTTTTTTATACCCAACGTATGCAAAGTACTGAATGCGGCGTTTGGTCACATTTGTCCCAAACCCCCCTGCAATTTTCAAAATATCCCAAACATCCCAATTTCGAGGCCTGAGCCATATTTTGGAGCCAAATTCTGGCTCCATGCACGTATTCGCAGTTTGAAATTACGATTTTTTATACCCAATATATGCCAAGTAATGAAAGCGGTAGTGAGTCACATTTCCCACAAACTCCCCTGCAGTTTTCGAAATATCCCAAACATCCCAATTTTGAGGCCTGAGCCATATTTTGGAGCCAAATTCCGGCTCTCTGCACGTATTCGCAGTTTGATATTACGATTTTTATACCCAACATATGCCAAGTACTGAAAGCGCCAGTGAGTCACATTTTGCACAAATTCCCCTGCAGTTTTCGAAATATCCCAAATATCCCAATTTCGAAGCCTGAGCCATATTTTGGAGCCAAACTCAGGCTCTCTGCACGTATTCACAGTTTGAAATTACGACTTTTTTATTCCCAACATATGTCAAGTACTGAAAGCGGCAGTGAGTCACATTTTGCACAAACTCCCCTGCAGTTTTCGAAATATCCCAAATATCCCAATTTCGAGGCTTGAGCAATATTTTGGAGCCAAATTCTGGCTCATTGTACGTATTCGCAGTTTGAAATTACGACCTTTTTTATGCCCAACATATGCCAAGTACTGAATGCGGCGTTTGGTCACATTTTTCCCAAACCGTCCGTGCAGTTTTCAAAATATCCCAAACATCCCAATTTCAAGGACTGAGCAATATTTTGGAGCCAAATTCTGGCTCTATGCACGTATTCACAGTTTGAAATTACGAATTTTTATACCCAACATATGCCAAGTACTGAAAGCGGCGTTTGATCACATTTGTCCCAAACCCCCCTGCAGTTTTCAAAATATCCCAAACATCCCAATTTTGAGGCCTGAGCCATATTTTGGAGCCAAATTCTGGCTCTCTGCACGTATTCGCAGTATGAAATTACGACTTTTTATACCCAACATATGCCAAATACTGAAAGCGGCAGTGAGTCACATTTTGCTCAAACTCCCCTGCAGTTTTCAAAATATCCCAAACATTCCACTTTCAAGGCCTGAGCAATATTTTGGAGCCAAATTCTGGCTCTATGCACGTATTCGCAGTATGAAATTACGAATTTTTTATACCCAACATATGCCAAGTGTTGAAAGCGGCGTTTGGTTATATTTGTCCCAAACCTCCCAGCAGTTTTCAAAATATCCCAAACATCCCAATTTTGAGGCCTGAGCCATATTTTGGAGCCTAATTCTGGCTCTATGCACGTATTCGCGGTTTGAAATTACGACATTTTATACCCAACATATGCCAAGTCTTGAAAGCGGCAGTGAGACACATTTCGCACAAACTCCCCTGCAGTTTTCGAAATATCCCAAATATCCCAATTTCGAGGACTGAGCCATATTTTGGAGCCAAATTCTGGCTCTCTGCACGTATACGCAGTTTGATATTAGGATTTTTATACCCAACATATGCCAAGTACTGAAAGCGGAGTTTGGTTACATTTGTCCCAAACCTCCCTGCAGTTTTCAAAATATCCCAAACATCACAATATCGAGGCCTCAGCCATATTTTGGAGCCAAATTCTGGCTCTCTGCACGTATTCGCAGTTTGATATTAGGATTTTTATACCCAACATATGCCAAGTACTGAAAGCGGCAGTGAGTCACATTTTGCACAAACTCCCCTGCAAGTTTCGAAATATCATAAATATCCCAATTTTGAGGCCTGAGCCATATTTTTGAGCCAAATTCTGGCTCTCTGCACGTATTCGCAGTTTGAAATTACGAATTTTTTATACCCAATTTATGCCAAGTACTGAAAGCGGCGTTTGGTAACCTTTGTCCCAAACCCTCCTGCAGTTTTCAAAATATCTCAAACATCGCAATTTCGAGGCCTGAGCCATATTTTGGAGCCAAATTCTGGCTCTATGCACGTATTCGAGGCTTGAAATTACGATATTTTATATCCAACATATGCCAAGTCCTGAAACCGGCAGTGAGTCACATTTCGCACAAACTCCCCTGCAGTTTTCGAAATATCCTAAATATCCAAATTTCGAGGCCTGAGCCATATTTTGGAGCCAAATTCTGGCTCTATGCACGTATTCGCAGATTGAAATTACGACTTTTTATACCCAACATATGCCAATTCCTGAAAGCGGCAGTAAGTCACATTTTGCACAAACTCCCCTGCAGTTTTCAAAATATCCCAAACATCCCACTTTCGAGGCCTGAGCCATATTTTGGAGCCAAATTCAAGCTCTCTGCACGTATTCGCAGTTTGAAATTACAACTTTTTATACGCAACATATGCCAAGTTCTGAAAGCGGCGTTTCGTCTCTTTGGTCCCAAACCCCCCTGCAGTTTTCAAAATATCCCAAACATCCCAATTTCGAGGACAGAGCAATATTTTTCAGCCAAATTCTGGCTCTATGCACGTATTCGCAGTTTGAAATTACGACTTTTTATACCCAACATATGCCAAGTCCTGAAAGCGGCAGTGAGTCAAATTTTGTACAAACTCCCCTGCAGTTTTCGAAATATCCCAAATATCCCAATATCGAGGCCTGAGCCATATTATGGAGCCAAATTCTGGCTCTCTCCAAGTATTCGCAGTTTAATATTACGATTTTATACCCAACATATGCCAAGTACTGAAAGCGGCAGTGAGTCACATTTTGCACAAACTCCCCTGTAGTTTTCGAAATATCCCAAACATCCCAATTTCGAGGCCTGAGCCTTATTTTGGAGCCAAACTCTGGCTCTCTCCACGTATTCGCAGTTTGAAATTACGAATTTTTTATACCCAATATATGCCAAGTACTGAAAGCGGCGTTTGGTAACATTTGTCCCAAACCCCCCCTGCAGTTTTCAAAATATCACAAACTTCCCAATTTCGAGGCCTGAGCAATATTTTGGAGCCAAATTCTGGCTCTATGCACGTATTCGCGGTTTGAAATTACGATATTTTATACCCAACATATGCCAAGTCCTGAAAGCGGCAGTGAGACACATTTCACACAAACTGCACTGCAGTTTTCAAAATATCCCAAATATCCCAATTTCGAGGCCTGAGCAATATTTGGGAGCCAAATTCTGGCTCTCTGCACGTATTCACAGTTTGAAATTACAACTTTTTTATGCCCAACATATGCCACGTACTGAAAGCGGTGTTTGGTCACATTTGTCCCAACCCCCCCCCCCCCCCCTGCAGTTTTCAAAATATCCCAAATATCCCAATTTCGAGTCCTGAGCAGTATTTGGGAGCCAAATTCTGGCTCTTTGCACGTATTCGCAGATTGAAATTACGACTTTATATACCCAACATATGCCAAGTACTGTAAGAGACGTTTGGTCATATTTGTCCCAAACCTCACTGCAGTTTTCAAAATATCTCAAACATCCCAATTTCGACGCCTGAGCCATATTTTGGAGCCAAATTCTGGCTCTCTGCACGTATTCGCAGTTTGAAATTACGACTATTTATTCAAACATATGCCAAGTCCTGAAAGCGGCAGTGAGTCACATTTTGCACAAACTCCCTTGCAGTTTTCGAAATATCCCAAATATCTCAATTTCGACACCTGAGCCATATTTTGGAGCCAAATTCAAGCACTCTGCACGTATTCGCAGTTTGAAATTAGGACTTTTTATACCCAACATATGCAAAGTTCTGAAAGCGGCTTTTGGTCAAATTTGTCCCAAACCCCCCTGCAGTTTTCAAAATATCCCAAATATCCCAATTTCGAGACCTGAGCCATATTTTGGGCCAAACTCTGGCTCTCTGCACGTATTCGCAGTTTGAAATTACGAATTTTTTATACCCAATATAAGCCAAGTACTGAAAGCGGCGTTTGGTAACATTTGTCCCAAACCCCCCTGCAGTTTTCAAAATATCCCAAACATCCCAATTTCGAGGCCTGAGCCATATTTTGGAGCCAAATTCTGGCTCTATGCACGTATTCACGGTTTGAAATTACGACATTTTATACCCAACATATGCCAAGTCTTGAAAGCGGCCGAGAGTCACATTTCGCACAAACTCCCCTGCAGTTTTCGAAATATCCCAAATACCCCAATTTCGAGGACTGAGCCATATTTTGGAGCCAAATGCTGGCTCTCTGCACGTATTCGCTGTTTGAAATTACGATTTTTTATGCCCAACATATGCTAAGTACTAAACGCGGCGTTTGGTCACATTTGTCCTCCCCCCCCCTGTGGTTTTCAAAATATCCCAAACATCCCTATTTCGAGGCCTGAGCCAAATTTTGGAACCAAATTCTGGCTCTATGCACGTATTCGTGGTTTGAAATTACGACATTTTATACCCAACATATGCCAAGTACTGAAAGTGGCGTTTGGTCACATTTGTCCCAAACCTCCCTGCAGTTTTCAAAATATCCCAAACATCCCAATTTCGAGGCATGAGCCATATTTTGGAGCCAAATTCTGGCTCTATGCACGTATTCGCAGTTTGATATTACGATTTTTATACCCAACATATGCCAAGTACTGAAAGCGGCAGTGAGTCACATTTTGCACAAACTCCCCTGCAGTTTTCGAAATATCCCAAATATCCTAATTTCGAGGCCTGAGCTATATTTTGGAGCCAAATTCTGGCTCTCTGCACGTATTCGCAGTTTGAAACTACAACTTTTTTATACCCAACATATGCCAAGTACTGAAAGCGGCGTTTGGTTACATTTGTCCCAAACCTCCCTGCAGTTTTCAAAATATCCCAAACATCACAATATCGAGGCCTCAGCCATATTTTGGAGCCAAATTCTGGTTCTCTGCACGTATTCGCAGTTTGATATTACGATTTTTATACCCAACATATGCCAAGTACTGAAAGCGGCAGTGAGTCACATTTTGCACAAACTCCCCTGCAATTTTCGAAATATCATAAATATCCCAATTTTGAGGCCTGAGCCATACTTTTGAGCCAAATTCTGGCTCTCTGCACGTATTCGCAAACTCCCCAGCAGTTTTCGAAATATCCCAAACATCCCAATTTCGAGGCCTGAGCCATATTTTGGAGCCAAATTCAGGCTCTATGCACGTATTCGAGGTTTGAAATTACGATATTTTATACCCAACATATGCCAAGCCCTGAAAGCGGCAGTGAGTCACATTTCGCACAAACTCCACTGCATTTTTCGAAATATACTAAATATCCCTATTTTGAGGCCTGAGCCATATTTTGGAGCCAAATTCTGGCTCTCTGCACGTATACACAGTTTTAAATTACGAATTTTATACCCAACATATGCCAAGTACTGAAAGTGGCGTTTGGTCACATTTGTCCCAAACCTCCCTGCAGTTTTCAAAATATCCCAAACATCCCAATTTCGAGGCATGAGCCATATTTTGGAGCCAAATTCTGGCTCTATGCACGTATTCGCAGTTTGATATTACGATTTTTATACCCAACATATGCCAAGTACTGAAAGCGGCAGTGAGTCACATTTTGCACAAACTCCCCTGCAGTTTTCGAAATATCCCAAATATCCTAATTTCGAGGCCTGAGCTATATTTTGGAGCCAAATTCTGGCTCTCTGCACGTATTCGCAGTTTGAAATTATGAATTTATATACCCAACATATGCCAAGTACTGAAAGCGGCGTTTCGTCACTTTTGTCCCAAACCTCCCTGCAGTTTTCAGAATATCCCAAACATCCCAATTTCAAGGCCTGAGCCATATTTTGGAGTCAAATTCTGGCTCTATGCACGTATTCGCAGATTAAAATTACGATTTTTATACCCAACATATGCAAAGTCCTGAAAGCGGCAGTGAGTCACATTTCCCACAAACTCCCCTGCAGTTTTCGAAATATCCCAAATATCCCAATTTTGAGGCCTGAGCCATATTTTGGAGCCAAATTCTGGCTCTCTGCACGTATTCGCAGTATGAAATTACGACTTTTTATACCCAACATATGTCAAGTACTGTAAGCGCCAGTGAGTCACATTTTGCACAAATTCCCCTGCAGTTTTCGAAATACCCCAAAAATCCCAATTTCGAGGCGAGAGCCATATTTTGGAGCCAAACTCAGGCTCTCTGCACGTATTCACAGTTTGAAATTACGACTTTTTTATACCCAACATATGTCAAGTACTGAAAGCGGCAGTGAGTCACATTTTGCACAAACTCCCCTGCAGTTTTCGAAATATCCCAAACATCCCAATTTCGAGGTGTGAGCCATATTTTTGAGCCAAACCCTGGCTCTCTGCACGTATTCGCAGTTTGAAATTACGACTTTTTTATACCCAACGTATGCCAAGTACTGAAAGCGGCGTTTGGTCACATTTGTCCCAAACCCCCCTGCAGTTTTCAAAATATCCCAAACATCCCAATTTTGAGGCCTGAGCCATATTTTGGAGCCAAATTCTGGCTCTCTGCACTTATTCGCAGTATGAAATTACGACTTTTTATACCCAACATATGCCAAATACTGAAAGCGGCAGTGAGTCACATTTTGCTCAAACTCCCCTGCAGTTTTCAAAATATCCCAAACATCCCACTTTCAAGGCCTGAGCCATATTTTGGAGCCAAATTCAAGCTCTCTGCACGTATTCGCAGTTTGAAATTCCTACTTTTTATAACCAACATATGCCAAGTTCTGTAAGCAGCGTTTGGTCATATTTGTCCCAAACCCCCCTGCAGTTTTCAAAATATTCCAAACTACCCAATTTCGAGGACTGAGCAATATTTTGGAGCCAAATTCTGGCTCTATGCACGTATTCGCAGTATGAAATTACGAATTTTTTATACCCAACATATGCCAAGTGTTGAAAGCGGCGTTTGGTTATATTTGTCCCAAACCTCCCTGCAGTTTTCGAAATATCCCAAATATCCTAATTTCGAGGACTGAGCCATATTTTGGAGCCAAATGCTGGCTCTCTGCACGTATTCGCAGTTTGAAATTACGACTTTTTTATGCCTAACATATGCCAAGTACTGAACGCGGCATTTGGTCACATGTGTCCCAATCCCCCCACTGTAGTTTTCAAAATATCCCAAACATCCCTATTTCGAGGCCTGAGCCAAATTTTGGAGCCAAATTCTGGCTCTATGCATGTATTCGTGGTTTGAAATGACGACATTTTATACCCAACATATGCCAAGCCCTGAAAGCGGCAGTGAGTCACATTTCGCACAAACTCCCCTGCAGTTTTCGAAATATCCCAAATATCCCAATTTAGAGGACTGAGCCATATTTTGGAGCCAAATTCTGGCTCTCTGCACGTATACGCAGTTTGATATTAGGATTTTTATACCCAACATATGCCAAGTACTGAAAGCGGCGTTTGGTTACATTTGTCCCAAACCTCCCTGCAGTTTTCAAAATATCCCAAACATCACAATATCGAGGCCTCAGCCATATTTTGGAGCCAAATTCTGGCTCTCTGCACGTATTCGCAGTTTGATATTAGGATTTTTATACCCAACATATGCCAAGTACTGAAAGCGGCAGTGAGTCACATTTTGCACAAACTCCCCTGCAATTTTCGAAATATCATAAATATCCCAATTTTGAGGCCTGAGCCATATTTTTGAGCCAAATTCTGGCTCTCTGCACGTATTCGCAGTTTGAAATTACGAATTTTTTATACCCAATTTATGCAAAGTACTGAAAGCGGCGTTTGGTAACCTTTGTCCCAAACCCTCCTGCAGTTTTCAAAATATCTCAAACATCGCAATTTCGAGGCCTGAGCCATATTTTGGAGCCAAATTCTGGCTCTATGCACGTATTCGAGGCTTGAAATTACGATATTTTATACCCAACATATGCCAAGTCCTGAAACCGGCAGTGAGTCACATTTCGCACAAACTCCCCTGCAGTTTTCGAAATATCCCAAATATCCAAATTTCGAGGCCTGAGCCATATTTTGGAGCCAAATTCTGGCTCTATGCACGTATTCGCAGATTGAAATTACGACTTTTTATACCCAACATATGCCAATTCCTGAAAGCGGCAGTAAGTCTCATTTTGCACAAACTTCCTTCCAGTTTTCGAAATATCCCAAATATCCCAATTTCGAGGCCTGAGCAATATTTTCGAGCCAAATTCTGGCTCTCTGCACGTATTCGCAGTTTGAAATTACGACTTTTTATACCCAACATATGCCAAGTACTGAAAGCAGCAGTGAGTCACATTTTGCACAAACTCCCCTGCAGTTTTCAAAATATCCCAAACATCCCACTTTCGAGGCCTGAGCCATATTTTGGAGCCAAATTCAAGCTCTCTGCACGTATTCGCAGTTTGAAATTACAACTTTTTATACGCAACATATGCCAAGTTCTGAAAGCGGCGTTTCGTCTCTTTGGTCCCAAACCCCCCTGCAGTTTTCAAAATATCCCAAACATCCCAATTTCGAGGACAGAGCAATATTTTTCAGCCAAATTCTGGCTCTATGCACGTATTCGCAGTTTGAAATTACGACTTTTTATACCCAACATATGCCAAGTCCTGAAAGCGGCAGAGAGTCAAATTTTGTACAAACTCCCCTGCAGTTTTCGAAATATCCCAAATATCCCAATATCGAGGCCTGAGCCATATTATGGAGCCAAATTCTGGCTCTCTCCAAGTATTCGCAGTTTAATATTACGATTTTATACCCAACATATGCCAAGTCCTGAAAGCGGCAGTGAGACACATTTCACACAAACTGCACTGCAGTTTTCAAAATATCCCAAATATCCCAATTTCGAGGCCTGAGCAATATTTGGGAGCCAAATTCTGGCTCTCTGCACGTATTCACAGTTTGAAATTACGACTTTTTTATGCCCAACATATGCCACGTACTGAAAGCGGTGTTTGGTCACATTTGTCCCAAACCCCCCCCCCCCCCCTGCAGTTTTCAAAATATCCCAAACATCCCAATTTCGAGGCCTGAGCAATATTATGGAGCCAAATTCTGGCTCTATGCACGTATTCGCGGTTTGAAATTACGATATTTTATACATAACATATGCCAAGCCCTGAAAGCGGCAGTGAGTCACATTTCACACAAACTCCCCTGCAGTTTTCGAAATATCCCAAATATCCCAATTTTGAGGCCTGATCCATATTTTGGAGCAAAATTCTGGCTCTCTGCACGTATTCGCAGTTTGAAATTACGACTTTATATACCCAACATATGCCAAGTACTGAAAGTGGCGTTTGGTTACATTTGTCCCAAACCTCCCTGCAGTTTCAAAATATCCCAAACATCCCAATTTCGAGGCCTGAGCCATATTTTGGAGCCAAATTCAAGCACTCTGCACGTATTCGCAGTTTGAAATTAGGACTTTTTATACCCAACATATGCAAAGTTCTGAAAGCGGCTTCTGGTCAAATTTGTCCCAAACCCCCCTGCAGTTTTCAAAATATCCCAAATATCCCAATTTCGAGACCTGAGCCATATTTTGGGCCAAACTCTGGCTCTCTGCACGTATTCGCAGTTTGAAATTACGAATTTTTTATACCCAATATATGCCAAGTACTGAAAGCGGCGTTTGGTAACATTTGTCCCAAACCCCCCTGCAGTTTTCAAAATATCCCAAACATCCCAATTTCGAGGCCTGAGCCATATTTTGGAGCCAAATTCTGGCTCTATGCACGTATTCGCGGTTTGAAATTACGACATTTTATACCCAACATATGCCAAGTCTTGAAAGCGGCAGAGAGTCACATTTCGCACAAACTCCCCTGCAGTTTTCGAAATATCCCAAATATCCCAATTTCGAGGACTGAGCCATATTTTGGAGCCAAATGCTGGCTCTCTGCACGTATTCGCTGTTTGAAATTACGACTTTTTTATGCCCAACATATGCCAAGTACTAAACGCGGCGTTTGGTCACATTTGTCCCAACCCCCCCCCCCCCCCCTGTGGTTTTCAAAATATCCCAAACATCCCTATTTCGAGGCCTGAGCCAAATTTTGGAGCCAAATTCTGGCTCTATGCACGTATTCGTGGTTTGATATTACGATTTTTATACCCAACATATGCCAAGTACTGAAAGCGGCAGTGAGTCACATTTTGCACAAACTCCCCTGCAGTTTTCGAAATATCCCAAATATCCTAATTTCGAGGCCTGAGCTATATTTTGGAGCCAAATTCTGGCTCTCTGCACGTATTCGCAGTTTGAAACTACAACTTTTTTAAACCCAACATATGCCAAGTACTGAAAGCGGCGTTTGGTTACATTTGTCCCAAACCTCCCTGCAGTTTTCAAAATATCCCAAACATCACAATATCGAGGCCTCAGCCATATTTTGGAGCCAAATTCTGGCTCTCTGCACGTATTCGCAGTTTGATATTACGATTTTTATACCCAACATATGCCAAGCCCTGAAAGCGGCAGTGAGTAACATTTCGCACAAACTCCACTGCATTTTTCGAAATATACTAAATATCCCTATTTTGAGGCCTGAGCCATATTTTGGAGCCAAATTCTGGCTCTCTGCACGTATACACAGTTTGAAATTACGAATTTTTTATACCCAACATATGCCAAGTACTGAAAGTGGCGTTTGGTCACATTTGTCCCAAACCTCCCTGCAGTTTTCAAAATATCCCAAACATCCCAATTTCGAGGCATGAGCCATATTTTTGAGCCAAATTCTGGCTCTATGCACGTATTCGCAGTTTGATATTACGATTTTTATACCCAACATATGCCAAGTACTGAAAGCGGCAGTGAGTCACATTTTGCACAAACTCCCCTGCAGTTTTCGAAATATCCCAAATATCCTAATTTCGAGGCCTGAGCTATATTTTGGAGCCAAATTCTGGCTCTCTGCACATATTCGCAGTTTGAAACTACAACTTTTTTATACCCAACATATGCCAAGTACTGAAAGCGGCGTTTGGTTACATTTGTCCCAAACCTCCCTGCAGTTTTCAAAATATCCCAAACATCACAATATCGAGGCCTCAGCCATATTTTGGAGCCAAATTCTGGCTCTCTGCACGTATTCGCAGTTTGATATTACGATTTTTATACCCAACATATGCCAAGTACTGAAAGCGGCAGTGAGTCACATTTTGCACAAACTCCCCTGCAATTTTCGAAATATCATAAATATCCCAATTTTGAGGCCTGAGCCATATTTTTGAGCCAAATTCTGGCTCTCTGCACGTATTCGCAAACTCCCCAGCAGTTTTCGAAATATCCCAAACATCCCAATTTCGAGGACTGAGCCATATTTTGGAGCCAAATTCTGGCTCTATGCACGAATTCGAGGTTTGAAATTACGATATTTTATACCCAACATATGCCAAGCCCTGAAAGCGGCAGTGAGTCACATTTCGCACAAACTCCACTGCATTTTTCGAAATATACTAAATATCCCTATTTTGAGGCCTGAGCCATATTTTGGAGCCAAATTCTGGCTCTCTGCACGTATACACAGTTTGAAATTACGACTTTTTATACCCAACATATGCCAAGTACTGAAAGTGGCGTTTGGTCACATTTGTCCCAAACCTCCCTGCAGTTTTCAAAATATCCCAAACATCCCAATTTCGAGGCATGAGCCATATTTTGGAGCCAAATTCTGGCTCTATGCATGTATTCGCAGTTTGATATTACGATTTTTGTACCCAACATATGCCAAGTACTGAAAGCGGCAGTGAGTCACATTTTGCACAAACTCCCCTGCAGTTTTCGAAATATCCCAAATATCCTAATTTCGAGGCAAGAGCTATATTTTGGAGCCAAATTCTGGCTCTCTGCACGTATTCGCAGTTTGAAATTATGAATTTATATACCCAACATATGCCAAGTACTGAAAGCGGCGTTTCGTCACTTTTGTCCCAAACCTCCCTGCAGTTTTCAGAATATCCCAAACATCCCAATTTCAAAGCCTGAGCCATATTTTGGAGTCAAATTCTGGCTCTATGCACGTATTCGCAGATTAAAATTACGACTTTTTATACCCAACATATGCCAAGTCCTGAAAGCGGCAGTGAGTCACATCTCCCACAAACTCCCCTGCAGTTTTCGAAATATCCCAAATATCCCAATTTCGAGGCCTGAACCATAATTTGGAGCCAAATTCTGGGTCTCTGCACGTATTAGCAGTTTTTAATTGCAAATTTTATACTCAACATATGCCAAGTACTGAAAGCGGCATTTGGTCACATTTGTCCCAAACCTCCCTGCAGTTTTCAAAATATCCCAAACATGCTAATTTCGAGGCCTGAGAAATATTTTGAAGCCAAATTCTGGCTCTCTGCACGTATTCGCAGTTTGAAATTACGACTTTTTATACCCAACATATTCCAGGTACTGAAAGCAGCAGCGAGTCACATTTTGCACAAACTCCCCTGCAGTTTTCAAAATATCCCCAATATCCCAATTTCGAGGCCTGAGTCTTATTTTGGAACCAAATTTTCGCTCTCTGCAAGTATTCGAAGTTTGATATTACGATTTTTATACCCAACATATGCCAAGTACTGAAAGCGGCAGTGAGTCACATTTAGCACAAACTATCCTGCAGTTTTCAAAATATCCCAAACATCCCAACTTCGAGGCCTAAACCATATTTTGGAGCCAAATTCTGGCTCTCTGCACGTATTCGCAGTTTGAAATTACGACTTTTTTTATGCCCAACATATGCCAAGTACTGAACGCGGCGTTTGGTCACATTTGTCCCAAACCCCCCGAGCAGTTTTCAAAATATCCCAAACATCCCAATTTCGAGGCCTGAGCCATATTTTGGAGCCAAATTCTGGCTCTATGCACGTATTCGCAGATTGATATTACGAATTTTTATACCCAACATATGCCAAGTCCTGAAAGCGGCAGTGAGTCACATTTTGCACAAACTCCCCTGCAGTTTTCAAAATATCCCAAATATCCCAATTTCGAGGCCTGAGCCATATTTTCGAGCCAAATTCTGGCTTTCTGCACGTACTCGCAGTTTGAAATTACGACTTTTTTATACCCAACATATGCCAAGTACTGAAAGTGGCAGTGACTCACATTTTGCTAAACTCCCCTGCATTTTTCAAAATATCCTAAACATCTCAATTTCGAGCCCTGAGCCATATTTTGGAGCCAAATTCTGGCTCTCAGCTCGTATTCGCAGTTTGAAATTATGACTTTTTATACCCAACAAATGCCAAGTACTGAAAGCGGTGTTTGGACACATTTGTCCTAAACCTCCCTGCAACTTTCAAAATATCCTAAACATGCTAATTTCGAGGCCTGACCCATAGTTTGGAGCAAAATTCTGGCTCTCTGCACGTATTCGCAGTTTGAAATTACGACTTTATATACCCAACATATGCCAAGTCCTGAAAGCGGCAGTGAGTCACATTTTGCACAAACTCCCCTGCAGTTTTCGAAATATCCCAAATATTCCAATTTCGAGGCCTTAGCCATGTTTTGGAGCCTAATTCTGGCTCTCTGCACATATTCGCAGTTTGAAATTGCGACTTGTTTATGCCCAACATATGCCAAGTACTAAAAGCGGCGTTTGGTCACATCTGTCCCAATCCCCCCTGCAGTTTTCAAAATATCCCAAACATCTCAATTTCAAGGCCTGAGCCATATTTTGGAGCCAAATTCTGGCTCTATGCACGTATTCGCATTTTGAAATTACGACTTTTTTATACCCAACATATGCCAATGCGTTTGGTCACATTTGTCTCAATCCCCCCTGCAGTTTTCAAAATATCCCAAACATCCCAATTTCGAGGCCTGAGCCATTCTTTGGAGCCAAATTCAGGCTCTCTGCACGTATTCGCAGTTTGAAATTACGACTTTTTATACCCAACATATGCCAAGTACTGAAAGCGGCGTTTGGTCACATTTGTCCCAAACTTCCCTGCAGTTTTCAAAATATCCCAAAAATCACAATATCAAGGACTGAGCCATATTTTGGAGCCAAATTCTGGCTCTATGCACGTATTCGCAGTTTGAAATTAAGACTTTTTATACCCAACATATACCAAGTCCTGAGAGTGGCAGTGAGTCACATTTTGCACAAACTTCCCTGCTGTTTTCGAAATATCCCAAATATCCCAATTTCGAGGCCTGAGCCATATTTTGGAGCCAAATTCTGGCTTTCTGCACGTATTCGCAGTTTGAAATTGCGACTTTTTTATACCCAACATATGCCAAGTACTGAAAGTGGCAGTGACTCTCATTTTGCTAAACTCCCCTGCATTTTTCAAAATATCCTAAACATCTCAATTTCGAGCCCTGAGCCATATTTTGGAGCCAAATTCTGGCTCTCAGCACGTATTCGCAGTTTGAAATTATGACTTTTTATACCCAACAAATGCCAAGTACTGAAAGCGGTGTTTGGACACATTTGTCCCAAACCTGCCTGCGACTTTCAAAATATCCTAAACATGCTAATTTCGAGGCCTGACCCATAGTTTGGAGCAAAATTCTGGCTCTCTGCACGTATTCGCAGTTTGAAATTACGACTTTATATACCCAACATATGCCAAGTACTGAAAGCGGCGTTTGGTCACATTTGTCCGAAACCTCCCTGCAGTTTTCAAAATAATACAAACATCCCAATTTCGAGGCCTGAGCCAGAATTTTGGAGCCAAATTCTGGCTCTATGCACGAATTCGAAGATTGAAATTACGACTTTTTATACCCAACATATGCCAAGTCCTGAAAGCGGCAGAGAGTCACATTTTGCACAAACTCCCCTGCAGTTTTCGAAATATCCCAAATATCCCAATTTCGAGGCCTGAGCCATATTTTGGAGCAAAATGCTGGCTCTCTGCACGTATTCACAGTTTGAAATTGCGACTTGTTTATGCCCAACATATGCCAAGTACTAAAAGCGGCGTTTGGTCACATCTGTCCCAATCCCCCCTGCAGTTTTCAAAATATCCCAAATATCCCAATTTCGAGGCCTGAGCCATATTTTGGAGCAAAATGCTGGCTCTCTGCACGTATTCGCAGATTGAATTTATGACTTTTTATACCCAACATATGCCGAGTCCTGAAAGCGGCAGTGAGTCACATTTCGAACAAACTCCCCTGCAGTTTTCAAAATATCCCAAACATCCCAATTTCGAGGCCTCAGCAATATTTTGGAGCCAAATTCTGGCTCTATACACGTATTCGCGGTTTGAAATTACGACATTTTATACCCAACATATGCCGAGTCCTGAAAGCGGCAGTGAGTCACATTTCGAACAAACTCCCCTGCAGTTTTCGAAATATCCTAAATATCCCAATTTCGAGGCCTGAGCCATATTTTGGAGCCAAATTCTGGCTCTCTGCACATACTCGCAGTTTAAAATTACGACTTTTTATACCCAACATATGCCAATGCGTTTGGTCACATTTGTCTCAATCCCCCCTGCAATTTTCAAAATATCCCAAACATCCCAATTTCGAGGCCTGAGCCATATTTTGGAGCCAAATTCTGGCTCTCTGCACGTATTCGCAGTTTGAAATTACGACTTTTTTATACCTTACATATGCCAAGTACTGAAAGCGCCGTTTGGTCACATTTGTCCCAAACCCCCCGTGCAGTTTTCAAAATATCCCAAACATCCCAATTTCGAGGCCTGAGCCATATTTTGGAGCCAAATTCTGGCTCTCTGCACGTATTCGCATTTTGAAATTAGGAATTTTTTATACCCAACATATGCCAATGCGTTTGGTCACATTTGTCTCAATCCCCCCCTGCAGTTTTCAAAATATCCCAAACATCCCAATTTCGAGGCCTGAGCCATATTTTGGAGCCAAATTCTGGCTCTCTGCACGTATTCGCAGTTTGAAATTATGGCTTTATATACCCAACATATGCCAAGTGCTGAAAGCGGCGTTTGGTCACATTTGTCCCAAACCTCCCTGCAGTTTTCTAAATATCCCAAACATCCCAATATCGAGGCCTGAGTCATATTTTGGAGCCAACGTCTGGCTCTCTGCACGTATTCGCAGTTTGAAATTACGACTTTTTATACCCAACATATGCCAAGTACTAAAAGCGGCGTTTGGTCACATCTGTCCCAATCCTCCCTGCAGTTTTCAAAATATCCCAAACATCTCAATTTCGAGGCCTGAGCCATATTTTGGAGCCAAATTCTGGCTCTATGCACGTATTTGCATTTTGAAATTACGACTTTTTTATACCCAACATATGCCAATGCGTTTGGTCACATTTGTCTCAATCCCCCCTGCAGTTTTCAAAATATCCCAAACATCCCAATTTCGAGGCCTGAGCCATTCTTTGGAGCCAAATTCAGGCTCTCTGCACGTATTCGCAGTTTGAAATTACGACTTTTTATACCCAACATATGCCAACTACTGAAAGCGGCGTTTGGTCACATTTGTCCCAAACTTCCCTGCAGTTTTCAAAATATCCCAAAAATCCCAATATCAAGGACTGAGCCATATTTTGGAGCCAAATTCTGGCTCTATGCACGTATTCGCAGTTTGAAATTAAGACTTTTTATACCCAACATATACCAAGTCCTGTGAGTACAGTGAGTCACATTTTGCACAAACTTCCCTGCTGTTTTCGAAATATCCCAAATATCCCAATTTCGAGGCCTGAGCCATATTTTGGAGCCAAATTCTGGCTTTCTGCACGTATTCGCAGTTTGAAATTGCGACTTTTTTATACCCAACATATGGCAAGTACTGAAAGCGGCGTTTGGTCACATTTGTCCCAAACCCCCCCGCAGTTTTCAAAATATCCCAAACATCCCAATTTCGAGGCCTGAACCATATTTTGGAGCAAAATTCTGGCTCTCTGCACATACTCGCAGTTTAAAATTACGACTTTTTATACCCAACATATGCCAATGCGTTTGGTCACATTTGTCCCAAACCCCCCCGCAGTTCTCGAAATATCCCAAATATCCCAATTTCGAGGCCTCAGCAATATTTTGGAGCCAAATTCTGGCTCTATGCACGTATTCGCGGTTTGAAATTACGACATTTTATACAGAACATATGCCGAGTCCTGAAAGCGGCAGTGAGTCACATTTCGAACAAACTCCCCTGCAGTTTTCGAAATATCCTAAATATCCCAATTTCGAGGCCTGAGCCATATTTTGGAGCCAAATTCTGGATCTCTGCACGTATTCGCAGTTTGATATTACGACTTTTTATACCCAACATATGCCAAGTACGTAAAGCGGCAGTGAGTCACATTTTGCACAAATTCCCCTGCAGTTTTCAAAATATCCCAAACATCCCAATTTCGAGGCCTGAGCCATATTTTGGAGCCAAATTCTGGCTCTCTGCACGTATTCGCAGTTTGAAATTTCGACTTTTTTATACCCAACATATGCCAAGTACTGAACGCGGCGTATGGTCACATTTGTCCCAAACCCCCCTTCAGTTTTCGAAATATCCTAAATATCCCAATATCGAGGCCTGAGCCGTATTTTGGAGCCAAATTCTGGCTCTCTGCACATATTCGCAGTTTAAAATTGCGACTTTTTTATACCCAACATATGACAAGTCTTGAAAACGGCGTTTGGTCACATTTAGCCCAATCCCCCCTTCAGTTTTCCAAATATCCCAAACATCCCAATTTTATGGCCTGATTCACATTTTGGAGCCAAATTCTGGTTCTCTGCACGTATTCGCACTTTGAAATTACGACTTTTTATACCCAACATTTGCCAAGTTCTGAAAGCAACGTTTGGTCATATTTGTCCCAAACCCACCCGCAGTTTTTAAAATATCCCAAACATCCCAATTTCGAGGCCTGAGCCATATTTTAGAGCCAAATTCTGGCTCTATGCATGTATTAGCAGTTTAAAATTACGACTTTTTATACCCAACATTTGCCAAGTCCTGAAAGTGGCAGTGAGTCACATTTTGCACAAACTCCTCTGCAGTTTTCGAAATATCCTAAATATCCCAATTTCGAAGCCTGAGCCATATTTTGGACCCAAATTCTGGCTCTCTGCACGTACTCGCAGTTTGAAATTACTACTTTTTATACCCAACATATGCCAAGTACTGAACGCAACGTTTGGTCACATTTGTCCCAAACCTCCCTGCAGTTTTCAAAATATCCCAAATATCCCAATTTTGAGGCCTGAGCTATATTTTATAGACAAATTCTGGCTCTCTGCACGTATTCGCATTTCGATATTACGACTTTTTATACCCAACATATGCCAAGTACTGAAAGCGGCAGTGAGTCACATTTTGCACAAACTCCCCTGCTGTTTTCGAAATATCCCAAATATCCCAATTTCGAGGCCTGAGCCATATTTTGGAGCCAAATTCTGGCTTTCTGCACGTATTCGCAGTTTGAAATTGCGACTTTTTTATACCCAACATATGGCAAGTACTGAAAGCGGCGTTTGGTCACATTTGTCCCAAACCCCCCCGCAGTTTTCAAAATATCCCAAACATCCCAATTTCGAGGCCTGAGCCATATTTTGGAGCAAAATTCTGGCTCTCTGCACATACTCGCAGTTTAAAATTACGACTTTTTATACCCAACATATGCCAATGCGTTTGGTCACATTTGTCCCAAACCCCCCTGCAGTTTTCGAAATATCCCAAATATCCCACTTTCGAGGCCTCAGCAATATTTTGGAGCCAAATTCTGGCTCTATGCACGTATTCGCGGTTTGAAATTTCGACATTTTATACAGAACATATGCCGAGTCCTGAAAGCGGCAGAGAGTCACATTTCGAACAAACTCCCCTGCAGTTTTCGAAATATCCTAAATATCCCAATTTCGAGGCCTTAGCCATGTTTTGGAGCAAAATGCTGGCTCTCTGCACGTATTCACAGTTTGAAATTGCGACTTGTTTATGCCCAACATATGCCAAGTACTAAAAGCGGCGTTTGGTCACATCTGTCCCAATCCCCCCTGCAGTTTTCAAAATATCCCAAACATCTCAATTTCAAGGCCTGAGCCATATTTTGGAGCAAAATGCTGGCTCTCTGCACGTATTCGCAGATTGAATTTATGACTTTTTATACCCAACATATGCCGAGTCCTGAAAGCGGCAGTGAGTCACATTTCGAACAAACTCCCCTGCAGTTTTCAAAATATCCCAAACATCCCAATTTCGAGGCCTCAGCAATATTTTGGAGCTAAATTCTGGCTCTATGCACGTATTCGCGGTTTGAAATTACGACATTTTATACCCAACATAAGCCGAGTCCTGGAAGCGGCAGTGAGTCACATTTCGAACAAACTCCCCTGCAGTTTTCGAAATATCCTAAATATCCCAATTTCGAGGCCTGAGCCATATTTTGGAGCCAAATTCTGGCTCTCTGCACATACTCGCAGTTTAAAATTACGACTTTTTATACCCAACATATGCCAATGCGTTTGGTCACATTTGTCTCAATCCCCCCTGCAATTTTCAAAATATCCCAAACATCCCAATTTCGAGGCCTGAGCCATATTTTGGAGCCAAATTCTGGCTCTCTGCACGTATTCGCAGTTTGAAATTACGACTTTTTTATACCTTACATATGCCAAGTACTGAAAGCGGCGTTTGGTCACATTTGTCCCAAACCTCCCTGCAGTTTTCTAAATATCAAAAACATCCCAATATCGATACCTGAGTCATATTTTGGAGCCAACGTCTGGCTCTCTGCACGTATTCGCAGTTTGAAATTACGACTTTTTATACCCAACATATGCCAAGTACTAAAAGCGGCGTTTGGTCACATCTGTCCCAATCCCCCCTGCAGTTTTCAAAATATCCCAAACATCTCAATTTCGAGGCCTGAGCCATATTTTGGAGCCAAATTCTGGCTCTATGCACGTATTTGCATTTTGAAATTACGACTTTTTTATACCCAACATATGCCAATGCGTTTGGTCACATTTGTCTCAATCCCCCCTGCAGTTTTCAAAATATCCCAAACATCCCAATTTCGAGGCCTGAGCCATTCTTTGGAGCCAAATTCAGGCTCTCTGCACGTATTCGCAGTTTGAAATTACGACTTTTTATACCCAACATATGCCAAGTACTGAAAGCGGCGTTTGGTCACATTTGTCCCAAACTTCCCTGCAGTTTTCAAAATATCCCAAAAATCCCAATATCAAGGACTGAGCCATATTTTGGAGCCAAATTCTGGCTCTATGCACGTATTCGCAGTTTGAAATTAAGACTTTTTATACCCAACATATACCAAGTCCTGTGAGTGGCAGTGAGTCACATTTTGCACAAACTTCCCTGCTGTTTTCGAAATATCCCAAATATCCCAATTTTGAGGCCTGAGCCATATTTTGGAGCCAAATTCTGGCTTTCTGCACGTATTCGCAGTTTGAAATTGCTACTTTTTAATACCCAACATATGGCAAGTACTGAAAGCGGCGTTTGGTCACATTTGTCCCAAACCCCCCGCAGTTTTCAAAATATCCCAAACATCCCAATTTCGAGGCCTGAGCCATATTTTGGAGCAAAATTCTGGCTCTCTGCACATACTCGCAGTTTAAAATTACGACTTTTTATACCCAACATATGCCAATGCGTTTGGTCACATTTGTCCCAAACCCCCCCCGCAGTTCTCGAAATATCGCAAATATCCCAATTTCGAGGCCTCAGCAATATTTTGGAGCCAAATTCTGGCTCTCTGCACGTATTCGCGGTTTGAAATTACGACATTTTATACAGAACATATGCCGAGTCCTGAAAGCGGCAGTGAGTCACATTTCGAACAAACTCCCCTGCAGTTTTCGAAATATCCTAAATATCCCAATTTCGAGGCCTGAGCCATATTTTGGAGCCAAATTCTGGCTCTCTGCACGTATTCGCAGTTTGAAATTTCAACTTTTTTATACCCAACATATGCCAAGTACTGATCTGCGGCGTTTGGTCACATTTGTCCCAAACCCCCCCTGCAGTTTTCAAAATATCCCAAACATCCCAATTTCGAGGCCTGAGCTATATTTTTGAGCAAAATTCTGGCTCACTGCACGTATTCGCAGTTTGAAATTATTACTTTTTATACCCAACATATGCCAAGTTCTGAAAGCGGCAGTGAGTCACATTTTGCACAAACTCCCCTGCAGTTTTCGAAAAATCCCAAATATCCCAATTTCGAGGCCTGAGCCATATTTTATAGACAATTTCTGGCTCTCTGCACGTATTCGCAGTTTGAAATATCGACTATTTTATACCCAACATATGCCAAGTACTGAAAGCTGCGTTTGGTCACATTTGTCCCAAACCCCCCTGCAGTTTTCAAAATATCCCAAATATCCCAATTTCGAGGCCTGAGCTATATTTTATAGCCAAATTCTGGCTCTCTGCACGTATTCGCAGTTCGATATTACGACTTTTTATAGCCAGCATATGCCAAGTACTGAAAGCGGCAGTGAGTCACATTTTGCACAAACTCCCCTGCAGTTTTCAAAATATCCCAAATATCCCAATTTCGAGGCCTGAGCCATATTTTGGAGCCAAATTCTGGCTCTCTGCACGTATTCGCAGTTTGATATTACGACTATTTATATCCAACATATGCCAAGTACTGAAAGCGGCAGTGAGCCACATTTTGCACAAACTCCCCTGCAGTTTTCAAAATATCCCAAATATCCCAATTTCGAGGCCTGAGCCATATTTTGGAGCCAAATTCTGGCTCTCTGCACATATTCGAAGTTTGAAATTGGGACTTTTTTATACCCTACATATGCCAAGTACTGAAAGCGGTGTTTAGTCACATTTGTCCCAATCCCCCCTACAGTTTTCAAAATAACCCAAACATCCCAATTTCGAGGCCTGAGTCATATTTTGGAGCCAAATTCTGGCTCTCTGCACGTATTCACAGTTTGAAATTACGACTTTTTATACCCAACATATGCCAAGTACTGAAAGAGGCAGTGAATCACATTTTGCACAAACTCCCCTGCAGTTTTCAAAATATCCCAAACATCCTAATATCGAGGCCTGAGCCATATTTTGGAGCCAAATTCTGGCTCTCTGCACATATTCGAAGTTTGAAATTGGGACTTTTTTATACCCTACATATGCCAAGTACTGAAAGCGGCGTTTGGTCACATTTGTCCCAAACCTCCCTGCAGTTTTCAAAATATCCCAAATATCTCAATTTCGAGGCCTGAGCCATATTTTTGAGCCAAATTCTGGCTCTCTGCACGTATTCGCAGTTTGATATTACGAATTTTTATACCCAACATATGCCAAGTACTGGACGAGGCAGTGAGTCACATTTTGCACAAACTCCCCTGCAGTTTTCAAAATATTGCAAACATCCCAATTTGGGACAAATATGACCAAACGCCGCTTTCAATACTTGGCATATGTTGGGTATAAAAAAGTCGCAATTTCAAACTTCGAATACGTGCAGAGAGCCAGAATTTGGCTCCAAAATATGGCTCAGGCCTCGAAATTGGGATGTTTGGGATATTTTGAAAACTGCAGGGAGGTTTGGTACAAATGTGACCAAACACCGCTTTCAGTACTTCGCATATGTTGGGTATAAAAAAGTCGTAATTTCAAACTGCGAATACGTGCAGAGAGCCAGAATTTGGCTCCAAAATATGGCTCACGCCTCGAAATTGGGATATTTTGGATATTTTGAAAACTGCAGGGAGGTTTGGCACAAATGTGACCAAACGCCGCTTTCAGTACTTCCCATATGTTGGGTATAAAAAAGTCGTAATATCAAACTGCAAATACGTGCAGAGAGCCAGAATTTGGCTCCAAAATATGGCTCAGGCCTCGAAATTGGGATATTTGGAATATTTTGAAAACTGCAGGGGAGTTTGTGCAAAATGTGACTCACTGCCGCTTTCAGTACTTGGCATATGTTGGGTATAAAAAGAAACTTAAAATTTGGTAACTAGAAAAAGAGTAGTGCTCAGAACACTACCCTGGGGTACACCCTCATACTGCCTAAAAGAGGCAGAGAGAGTGGAACCAAGCTGCACACGAAAGGAACGACGAGAGAGGAAACTCTGGAGGAAGAGAGGGAGATTCCCACATAGGCCAAAAGATTGAAGTTGAGACAGAATATGATACCGCCAGGTAATGTCTAAGTCTTTTCCAGGTCAAAAAGGACGGCAACAACGGAGGTCTTCGCAGGAACAGCAGTACGAATATAGACCTCCAAGTTTACCAGGATATCCGTTGTGCTGCGGCACTTGCGAAAACCAAATTGAGAAGGGGAGAGGTGGTGATAGTGCTCTAAGAACCACATCAAACGAACGTTAACCATACATTCAAAGAGCTTGGAGACAACTCGTGAGGGCAATAGGGCGGAAGTCCTTGGGGAATGACCTGAGAGGCCCTAGTTTCCA